>NC_051163.1:156808457-156921525 GCF_013339745.2 Dermacentor silvarum | reverse complement strand
CTACTGGTTTCCAAGTGGTACTATTGGTTTTAAAGTGGTACTACTGGTTTCCAAGTGGTCTGATGTGGTCCTAGTTGAAAAGCAAGTGGTCTGTTACTGGTTTCAACTGGTCCCAGTAGAAGACTACTGGTCTTCAACTGGAGTTGTACTGGTTTTTAAGTGGGATAAACTGGTCTGATGTGGTCCCAGTTGAAAAGCAAGTGGTCTGTTATTGGTTTCAAATGGTCCCAGTAGAGCCGCTACTGGTCTTCAGCTGGAGTTGTGGTGGTTTTGAATTGGTTCCAGTAATACCTACTAGTCTTCAAATTCTTTTTTTTCTTCTTTCTTTCTGGGGTTTCACATGCCAAAACCAGCTCCGATTATAAGGCAGGCCGTAGTGGAGGGCTCCGGAATAATTTTTGATCACCTGGGGTTCTTTATAATTAAGCGCGCGTGCACTACAACGCAAGCACACGGGTGTTTCTGCATTTCGCCTCCATCGAAATACGGCCGCCGTGGCCAGGATTCGATCTCGTGATCAGACTAGTCTTCAAATGAGACTGCGCTAGCTTGAACTAATAGTGCCAGTTAGAAGCTACTGTATTCAAATGGGATTGCACAGCCGGCTTTGACTGAGTCCCTTTCTTCGCACTGCATGTGCATTCGAGAGATCTTGCATGAAGTGAACTGTGGTTGGTTTCAGCAAAGATTTTAGGTACAGCTGGCAATCATCACACCATTTGGAACAGTTTCTTGAAAGGTTGTATATTAAATGAATATTTCCCGATTGACACAAGGACCTAGGGTATATCACCTTGTCTTTGGCTGGTTTGCAAATCACATTTCTATTATCTAGCCAAACACACTGGTTACACTTGCAGTCTGCAAGTACAACCAGCAAGAAGCATGCCAGGTACAGACAGCATCTGCTTCCAGCTAGGCCTATTGAAGTATGACACAATTCAGTTCTTATTTAAAAATGCCCATGGCATAATCCAGAGAAAAATCTTTTGAATTGAATTGCATTTATTTCACATCGCTGAGAAGGTGTAGTTACCGCTTGAGCAGAATGTGGCTGCCCGATGATACATAGAGTATCATATAGCAGCTAAACATAAGGAGTCAGATCGAAGCACATGCAAATATCAAGAATTTGTGCATATATATATATATATATATATATATATATATATATATACAGTCATGAAAAGAAGTCATATTAACAACCGAAAAGTAGTATTTTATTAGCATATTAGCCAGTGGGCTGGCCTTCATCACAGTGAATGGGAGTACAGAACATGTTATTTTAAGGCATCAGAAAGGGAAAGCACATGTGGAAGGGCATGGGGCTCAAAACAGTGCTAGCGGTAAAACAAGCAAAAGAAAAAAACTTTTGAAAGTAAACAACACATGGGCAGAACATGTGGCCATTGCGATGAGTCACGACCAAGGTGGAGCTGTCCTCACTCTCCAAGAAGCAGAGGATGAGAATAAAAAGGGTTTCTGAACTGCGGCCGAAAAGGAAAGACCACATGGGTGGCTCTAATGAGCCACGACTATGGCAGCGTTCTCCCCACCCTAGAGGAGTTGATTTAATTTAAGGAGAAGCCATTTTACTACAAACCTTCAATGCGAAGGGCATGCGACATAATAGGGGCTCGAAACAGTGTACAAACATTTTAATAAAATAGACATGTTCATATGCAGTGGCCAGGTTTTGCCAAGAGGCAAGCATGAGGCTAGATGGGAAATGTCATATTTAAAAGGAATTTTCTTTCAACTTATAACAACATTGTTCGAATCGGAAGGCAAGCACGTGAGCTTCCCGGCACTTTCATTAATAGCCAAGGTGAGTGTCTACCTCATATATAAGGTAGGACTTGCAAATTGCACAGTCATGGGGAGAGACTGAAAGCCTGATTGTAATGTTGCTTTAGAGGTCACTGAAAGAATGAGCAGGAAGGTCACCAACACACACATATGTGCTCATCTATACATACACATAATACAGGAAGGCCATTATTCTTAATTTAGCTACTTTATTAAATGATACAGCGACAGTTTAGCAAATCTATGACATCTCACAACCATAAGGTTGTAAAGATACGATCTGTTTTTCTACTTAGCCATTGGACAGTCATTGTTGAGGAATATGTACAATGTGCACAATGGTTAATTCAAACAATTAAAATGGTCGGGGACAAAACAAGAAGCTGTCCGTACAACATTTTGAATCTGTAGCAAATGCTATAAATAAACTGTTACATTTTATTGTTGAAAGGGAGCAGGTACCAATGTCTGTGGAACCCAATTCAGTGCAATGCAAAGCAAAACACTAACCATGGCACCCAATAAAGCAGCGGTTATGCCAGAATGCTATGAAAAACATTTCACAAGAATTTTTCAAACTGTTGAGGTCATGAATTTTAAGAAAAACTGTGCTATGGACATGCTTCCATTAATATAAACCACATATTTCTTTTCATTTCCACCATTAGCTCGCAACAAATTTAGGTAAAAGCCCACTTGAATTTCTAAACATAACTTTTGTGCTAATTGTGAGCTTGACACTGAAAAGCTCTCTAACTAAAATTTAAAGAAAAATTGCGAGAAAAGCGCCTACATTTAAATTGACACGTGCACTATTCCCAAGTGAGCTTGCCAACAGTGTTTTCTGCGCTAGCCTTACAAAAAGTATTTTCCCGCCACACTCCATGTAAGTGCATGGGCTAACATCTGTTGATAATTCAACTAAAATTTCCTGCTCTGCTCTCCGAGCTACCATTACATGATTTGTTTTATAGGCACACTCGGAAGAGAACCTATATGACACAATAAATATTTTTACGCAGTCACTCGCATCTTTGAACGAAACAATGTGCTTGATTTTCAGCATTTTCCTTGGCCTGTTACAAACGCAGTGCTGTCTGTTTTGTTTGGCCTTGAGTACTGCTCACTGTGGAACATGTTTCCGGCTACAATGACTCGGTCATGCTCCACAACAGGGCCACAGATAATGTTGCAAAGATGGTTGTGAGCAAAGCTGTGCAATAGCTCTGACAGAACTCGTGGCTTGCTCACAAGGAGAACAGCATCATTATTGCAGTGGCCAGGTTTTGCCAAGAACTGCAAAGTATGTGGACTGGCTTGTGCACTCAAACCTTTGTAGTTGCTGACCATCATGATGCGTTCGACAATTTGAATAGGCACACCTTTGGCTGACATCACTAGCTCTTTAAGGTGACGAATGTGGGCCTCAAAACTGAAACAAGAGTGTGCCCAAAGGGGACCTTGCAGGACAACACTCTTTGGGATGTGCAGTAGCTGGTGCACATTGCTTGTCATATGCTTTTCCCCATATAAAAACTGCACTTCAACTACAAACCGTACAAGGCAGTTCGTACTAGCAGTAATATCGTCTTTGCTCACAGTGTCCTGCAGCAGCAGTGCGATGGCTTGTACGAGAAGTGAAAAATGCTTAAAAAACTGGTCGGGCAAAAGCCCCTCAAGGCATGGTAGTGAAAAGTACAACAACCACTGCTGCCATTCAGACGCTTTCCAATATTTTCGTACGGAAAGAGAGCAAGGGAGACGTGACACACAGAGATGGGGCTTCGTTGCACATAGGCGCTCATCAATGATTGACAAAACTTGTGGTGAGCCAATGTAATATCGCTCATTCACAGTAGACAGCCACAGCTCTGTAAAATGCCGTGTTACCCCGAACAGGACACAATGCATGTAATCTGGAGTGAAGCCCCAGATAACATCGAAGTGCGGCAGGTTGATGAGAGGAAGTTGGGCCTTTTACACCTTTGTGTACTTGGTGCAGAAAAGATGCCTTCTCCATGTGCTTCTTGGTATTTTCTGCGTTTCTTTCACCCTTGACGTTCACATCCATGGGGTACTTGAGAGTTCCTTTTTGAGAAAGCAAGAAAAATGCAAATGGAACATGAAACGTCTTGCCTGTACAGATAAATAAAATTATGGGGTTTAACATGAGAAACTGCATGCTGGCTTATGAGGGACTCTGCAGTGGCGAGTTCGGATTAATTCTGACCTGAGTTTTCCTTTCTTTTAACATGCACCCAAAGCACCGTGAATGAGCATTTTTGCTTTCTGCCCTCACCAGAATGCTGCTGCCACAACCGCGAATTGAATCTGCCACGTCATGCTCAGCAGCACAATGCTATAGCCACCAAACCACTGCACTGAATGGCCAATGCAGTTACTGCCAAAAAACATTCATCAGTGAATTTTTATGTCCACTGCAGGACGAACTGTGATCTCCAATTACCCCTGTATTGCGCAAACTGATTCTAATTTCTATCTGTAAGTTTCCTAATTTCATCACCCCACATAGTTTTCTGTCTGCTCGACTGCCTTTCCTTCTCTTGGCACCTATTCAGTAACTCTAATGGTTCACCGGTTATCTACCATATGCATTACATGGCCTGCCCAGCTCCAGTTTTTTTCTCTTAATGTCAATTAGAATATTGGTTATGCCCGTTCACTCTCTGATCCGCACCGCTCTCTTCCCCTCGCTTAACGTTATGCGTAGAATTTTTTGTTCCATTGCTCTTTGTGCTAACTTGTTCTCAAGCTTCTTTGTTAACTTCCAAATTTCTGCCCCATGTGTTAGCACTGGTAGAATGCCATGATTGTACACTTTTCTTTTTAATGATAGTGGTAAGCTCCCAGTTGGGTTTTGGCAATTAATGCCTGCCGTATGCACTCCAACCCAATTTTATTCTTCTGTAAGTTTCCTTCTCGTGATCAGGGTCCCCTGTTAGTAATTGACCTATAGATAAACATACTCTTTTACGAACTCCAGCGTCTGACTGGCCATTCTGAATTCTTGTTCCCTTCCCACGCTACTGAACAACATTAAACCCAATTATGGTGTATTACAACTAACATAGGATTTCTCTTCTAACGTTCACATGTGATTATGCATTGTAGTTCAAAAGGCAGCATCTTCGGACAGTAAAGATAAACTGCGAGAAGTATTTAATATGCCAATAATACATTTAATCTGTCTGCATACCTTTGTTCACAATAAGAAACCTGAAAGTGGCAATAAATATGTGAGAGCTACACCTAAATATGTACAGGCACTCATAAAAGGGTGAGATTTGTCACCAGCTGTGCTCACCATCTACTGTCTTTCCACGATGCAGGCACCACCCGCAACCGTAATACCCATTGTACTGGGTGAAGTTCTGAAGTGATGCTCGAGCTGGGGCATCAGCACAACAGCTGAGGCAGTACACCTGAATCAAACACGTATGTTATCATTATGTTGACTGTTGTATTCGTCTTAAAATCAACAGATATTCTATTCTTAAAACACAATTGGTCAAGCCCTGACTGTAGAAGCTTAAGGCCTGTAAAGCAGGGAAATCACGTATGCCATTTTAAATCTGCCACGTATCTTTCCTAGTAGGCATACAAACTTAGGTATCTGCATCAAACAGTAGTTCTGATGACATGCAGGTGTGACACTAAGCTGCTTGTAGGTTAACGAAGCAACACTTGTGCAGATTGCCGGAGTGAAACAGTTACGTAAATAATTCTACTCACCTCAGAATGAATTGAATCAGTGCCAGCCATCCATGTCACACCACCACCAGCAAGGTCCCTCATTTGCTGGACAAAGCTGTTCAGAAGCAGCGTCATGTTGGGATGCGACTGGCCGTACCATAAGGCACTCACTACGACATTTTTGTGTCGCATCTTTGGTGGCAGCTCATTGACAGTTAGCTGTATCGGCCAAATGGAAAATTTCGATGAGTTAAAAACTGGCCTACCGTCAGCATTGAATGTGAGCGTCAGGTCATCCTTTCTTAATTTCTGTCTCAGCTCCCTGTACAGGGACCCATCCGTAATGTCAGACACCTCTGTGCCAGCCCGTCCTTGATAAATGGACTGCAGCCTCTTAACCAGCGCATTTGCGATGGTTTTATCGGAGAGTAGCGAAGAAAGTTGCTGCACAATAGTTAGGGTTATAAAAAAGTGACCGTCTGTCACCAAATTCCGCCCATTGTAGTTTTTTCTATATACAAAGCAGCTGACCTGCAGACTACTGCGTTCTTGCAGAACGCCCGATGTCTCCGCCAGCAAATTCATACAAGGTTCACAGTAAAAATGGAACCAAGCGTCACGTATATTCGCTCCCACTTGTTTTTTGAATAGATACTTTGACGCCGGAATGTCGTGTCTATCCAGTATATGCGCGATCAGCTTCTGTAGAGCTTCGACGGCCTTCCATGACAAGCCAAACTCCAGCGCAAATTTCAATGCCAATACTACCAAGTCGTTAGCGTCGACGTGCTCAGTCTGTGCCGGTGGTACTTCGCTATCACCTTCGAAGGATAGTTGCGCCTCGGGATGTATGTAGTCGTTCTCAGGTTCGCAGCTATCTTGCACCATGTCTATGTCGCTGTCATCAATACGCGGTACGCCTGACGCCGACACCGCATCGCCGTTTCCGTCGTTGTCTTGCGACACGGCTTGATGCGAATCGCACTGTAACACCGCACGCCTCTGAAGATACGATCTCGTGGATTTTGGAAGATCAGGAGCATTCTTTAGGGGCCCTAAATACTGCTTTCGAGGACCCATAATCGCGAAAAACTGAGCCAGCAACGGTGATGAGCACTGATGACCACTAACACTACCACAATATAAAGAGCTGAATGACTGGATCGGATCGGATCGGGTTGGATTGTAGTTGCGCAAAGCAAACAAAATATCCTAAGTTGTGTAATGATTGCACCGATCTTTGTTACTTTTACTGACATGTAAATATTTTTATAGCTGTAACATTTGCTTTGTGACTTGTATTTAGCTTTTTTTTTAATTTTTAGTAACTACAATATATTTATCTTGCCGAGCGCTTCAATCCAATCCGATATAGGCACGTTTTTGGTGTGGGCCATCCCATGCTTCATTCCATGCTTAGAGCTTTGTGTATACATTCTACTGATCATTAGCCCTTATCCATTGCTCAGCCTTCAGGATGTTTGCCGTCGTGAGATTCCTTAATGATTTCGACGCAAAACTGCACGTTATTCCGGCCTCGGACGTAAAAAATTTTAATCCCGAGCATAATTTAGATTTTAACAAGAGGACTATTTATTCGGCATTTTGGCGTGACCGGGTCGACGGCGAAGACACTGGATATTACAACGCACAAATCCTGATGCTAGCAGGTAAGCCATTTGGATCCATTGTGAGTGCTTTTTTTTATAACCCTTAGTACCGTTACTATGCATTCTTTAGAAACCGAAGCCGAAGTGAATGAAAGAATGAAGTCTAAGAGACTTCCGAAGCCAAAGATTCGGCGCGACCATAGCACCAGCTCGGACGAAGGGGTCGAGACGACGCAACAACGCATAAAAGTGCAGAAAAAGGTTAGTGTCTGCTTTACAAATGTGCAGTACTGTGGTAAAGTTTGGGCTTCTCAGGAATATGTGTGAAAACCAAGATGCACGCGACCGCCCTGATTTTACCAAAAAGATATTGTATACCTAATTTCAAATATGCATTGTTTATATGTATGTTATCTAGACGCAGAAAAAAAACCGGGGGACAGCAAGGGATGCCATGTATGGATCCATATTAAATAAAAGCCTTCAAGAGGCTCATGCTAATTTGCAAAAAGTGCAGCGCCCTCAAGAAGAAGTTGTGGGCAATCGGCAAAATGTAAGTCACGTGCTGTACTACATGAATGAACTCACGCTCGGCTGGAAAATTTGAGAACGACGTGCGCTACTAGTGTAACTAATAACCCATTTTATTGAATGCAGCGCAAGCGGGCCCGCAGTCAGCGAGTCGCCGAGCTCCGACAGCGACTCGGATTCGTTGTGCGCTCAGAGTGAGCTGAAGGCAGCCACTAAAAAGGCGCAGATGTGGAAGGCGAGGGCCGCCGAATTTAAGGAGGAGCGCGATTTCCTCAGGGAAAGAGCGGTTGCTCTCGAGAAATGCCTCGAGAGCAAGATTTTTCAGCGTAAGTGTGGCATTTTGTTACTCACTGTGGCAATTATTTGGTCTCACTGAGATGTGGTAGTGCACTGCTTACCCTTTAATTACTTTTTTTATAGTGGAAGGCACACTTCCCCAGCAGCTTGGCTACAGCAGCAACAAAGGTTTCATATTTTATTATTACATCTGATAGAGTAAATGTACATACATGGCTATTATAGCCTTGAACAGTTACCATGCGTACTTGGTGTGTGTGGTAATTTTCTCTGTTAGTGGTGTTTAGAGCACATACCGCGACGTAGGGCAGTTGCTCCTTTAGAGAAGTGCTGAGCCCACAAAAAATTTATGCATTTCAGCCCAGTCCATGCTGATGGCTAGTCAACCCCGTCAACCCCGTCCAGCTGTTGTCATAGTCAACCCCCCCCCCCCCCCCCCCACTGAAGTGGAAATGAGCAGCACTGGAGGAGGTTTGACCTTTTATTACTTTTCTATCCTACATTTGTTGGGGCTAGCTGTAAACTCTATAATCACAAGTATATTATTCATTCTTCCTGTGGCTGAAATTCACAGAAGCCTCGTTGTTTGGAACATTTGTTCTCTTGCGAGGTGATGCATGCAGAGCATTACCTCGCTGTGCATGCATTCTTAACTCGTTAGCTCATGAAGCAGAGCTGCAGCCAAAGTTGAGAAATATTGCTGCTGAGAGCACTGATAACATGTCTGAAAATTCACACTTGATTATTACATTTGGTTTTACTGCAGAAAGCTTGCTTGGTGCTGAGGAGTCTGCTTGCAGTGAGTCTCTTTTTCCTTCTCATGCTGGCACATTCAAAGGCCAGGTGAATAAGAACCAATTCTTTCATGTGCCTTTCTACATGATGTTTGGCTCTCTGTTTAGGTTCCCATGGATCCTCAGCAGGTCCAACCTCGCAGGAGCCAGTGATGTCTGCACCACCAAGTATGCTTGTCCTTGTTCTGGCCTATTAAGTATGCCTAATGGGGAGCAGTATGTTCAGTTAATTACAGCAAAAACTAAATGGTTGCCAAGGCTATTTTTGTATATTTTAATTTAAATGACAACCTCAGTCAGCATGCACCTTGAATACTCTTCCTCTGCATTCTCACATTTGTGCTCAGCTACTAAGCAATCTCACATTTGTCCTCAGCTACTAAGCAACCTGTTTTAGTCTGTATTCACTTTCATGATGTACCACCATGTAATAGTCGGGTCTCCTCGTTGGCTATCAACATTGCTAAAGCTGAGAAGTTTTAAAAGAATAGTGGAGATGCATTAATCATGACACCTTGGTAAATATATCACATGTAATACAGTCAGTTCAAGTGGTTGCCATTGTGTTACCATATATTAAAGCTTCTTGCTAAGGCTGCAAGCAACATTGTCAATACCCATCCATTCTGTGCATATTCATGTTTTTTCGTTTGCCTCTTACAGTTTTGGATGCCTATGACGTGAACCTTAAATGCCTTGCCACGTTTGAGTTAACATTTATCCGTGTCACTGAGCACACATGCGGTGAATGCATATTCTCATGCAGTGAGCAGCCACCTCGTGTTGCTATGTACTTATTTGTAAAAGTGTTGACAGTGCTAAAAGCAAAACCAGGAGTACAAGTGCTGATCGAATGAAGATGCAACATGTTGCATAAATGTACAGTTTTTTCGAGTGAATAAATTGACCAATAAAAGCTGAAAATTACAGAGGGTGGAACCTTCTGGTGTTTCTATCTATACAGCAATTTTAGCTTTTATTGGTCAATTATTAATAAAGACTGAAGTTATTTTGTTGCACTAAATTGGAAAAAGCAACAAAAACAAAACGTAATCAAGTGACCTTTATTTTGCAGGCCAAAGCAGCAGCAATATTGCGACAGCAGCTGCTGATGGCACTGTGAGTATAAGCATATTAGTCTGTAAGCCACTACCACAATTTCAACTAGGTACATCTTTGACCTTAGGCAGAAAGCTGATGCCTTTTTATTTTTAATTTTCCTGCGCTTTCCGTTTGGTCTGCTGCCTCTTTATGAAGTTGTATGCAATATATTGCTTATTTTTTCTCACAGTTCCACCTTGCCAAGGGAGTCATTGTGAGGGCCGAGGCAGCATTTAAGATCATGAAAAACATCAAACCAATACTTGTCGTTAAAGACACAGCGGAAGCGGTGTGGGGGAAAGATGTCTTATCCAAGAAGAGCGTCACAGGCGTGGTGGCGCCACGAAAGAAATGCCTGGGTGAAGTGGCAAAAGAGCCCTTGACGCCAGAGAAGGTGGCTGTTGTCACAGGTGAGTTGACAAAGAAACATTCAGGAAACATCTAACTGTTGCTAAGTTGTATAGATGGCTCCCGCAAGCAGTGCCAGCAGTTTAATTCACATGCACTTAATTGTAGCTTCTATTCAAGCTTCTGCTGAGTTGTGCTGACAGCTGCCAATGGGGCTTTTTAATCTGTTTCTACTTCTGTTCTTTTCACAGCCATGCTGAAGCACTGGGGTGCTGAGAAGAAAATCAGCGTGGAAACGACACTACAGAGCATGGGTCGCCTGCTTTCGGAGAAAATTCAAGATGTGCTCAAGTCAAAGCGTCGGCTTCAGTTATAAGAAAAATAAATCCTGGCAAGCTGGACATTGTCTATATGTATCTCTTGATATATTGAAGCCTGTGGCTGGTTGGCCACTGTTGCGGCCAGCCTGGCACTAACAGGTCTATGTACCTAATGGTCCCAGTACCTAATGGTCCCAGTACCTAATGGTCCCAGTACCTAATGGTCCAGAACCTAATTGGTTTACAATACCTACTGGAATTGCCAATAAACCACTTGAACTGGGACCCAGTAGAATCCCCCTGTGCGAATTTCACAAGGTGTTATCACTTTGCTCACTGCCTCTACTTAATGCTTTATTAATTTTGGGCACAATGTCTTTACAACATAATTGGGTGCCATCAGGACCTGTCGACGTGCTACTACGAACCTCTTCCTCTGCCCTTTTCCCCTCGCTTTGTGCCGGTGGAGCCAACTGCACTGACTGTCCCATCCGTTATGATGATGCTGAGATCTATTGGGCATCCCCTTGAAACGGGGCGGCGACAAATAGTCACCTGCCGGCTTGAATTTAATCAGGTATTACTATAACATGTTCTTTATCTTGCTTTTTGTATACCTAATCTGAGTTTTCTTGTTTCAAATTTACCTTGTACGCTGCCTATGATTTTAAGAGATCAGGTCGCATCCATCTTTTTGCTACTTTTTTTTCCACCAGTACTCTAATCGTCTCTTGCTGATCGTCTACGCTGATCTGTTATGTTATCCTTCCACTTTAAACCCAAGCGCTTCTGTTAGTTGCACGTTACCTACGGTTTCTCGCTGGGTGGGATCCCGTCTCATTCCATTAGGATGTAACTGAGTGGTCTATGGATCTTTACTGAGCATACACATGTCTCATCTAATTCAGAAAATTTGTTCCGATATGTTTTCGTCCGTAGCAACCGCTCGAGCTCAAATAGCAAGCACAGGACCTGTCGACGTGCTACTAGGAACCCTCTTCTCTGCCCTTTCCCACTCGCTTTGTGCCAGTGGAGCCACTGCACTGACTAGTCCATCCTTCGAGATATGTCAGCGCCACCTGTCAGTGAAGTCGAGAGATAGATGCGACGATGGCATATGGCCTCTGAGATCGGAAGATCTCGTAGGCCAACTAAAACTGTAATAAATGTGTGCTGTTTAGCGTACGCTGTACTATAGCGTACGCTATTAGTTGCGTACGCTATACTAAAACTGTCTAGTGTCGAAGCTAACGGGCACTTTCTATTGCTACAGTATGCCAACAGGTACCTATCACCGTATTTGTGCATTTTCTGAGAACCAGCCTTGTTTGCTAGGTGACATTTGTAGTGTACTTATGATTTTGCCGGTCAGTTCATGTAACTTTTCAAGACAGAATTTACATGGGGAGGAAAAGGGTACCATACAATATGACTGCTGCTAACTGACCATTTATTTTGATGGAAGGATTAAAAATAGCAACACTGATGTGTGCTTATATTGTGCACAATTTCTTTCAGAGGGAAGGCGTAAGTTGTAAGATAAAGGCATAAAATCACGATAAACGGTATTTGTGTAAAAAGAAAAGTAAATATGCGCAGACTAACTTCAATCACTTATCATCTAGAAAGGATGCCTTTTATTTGATGAATTGATCATGGGGTCTGGCTCACATGTCTTGTTTATGTGGTAAGCCTCACTGATCTCTCGTGTCAATTTTTCACCGTAGGTGAAAACAGATTATCTTAATCCAGCCTGAAGTCCTATCGCGGCAATGTACGGCCAAACTGGACGAGCATGCTGGTCTTTTGAGTGAAATATGGGAATTTATATGGCACATTTAGTTACCGGCCAGTCTGCTCTGTGTACATTTGACCAGGTGTGAAAGGAATACAGTACACTGCCTCTCATACACACTAGACACATTTGGTGGTATCTTTAACCAAGCAAACCTCCCTTGCCTGCTCGCCTTTCTCAATTCACTTGTGGACTGTCCTGCATATCCTGCCTACTTTATTTTTCGCTGGAAATGTGCGTGCATAGCAGTCCACATGAGGAATTGAGGCATGCTGAGTTAAAGATGCAACCAAATTTGTCTTGTGTTCGTCAGGGGTAGCATAGTCTGCTTCTTTGATCATGTATATATTCGGTCAAATGTACATGGGGCAGACTGGCTGGTGCCTCGACATGTGCCGAGGAGTGCACCATAATTCACTCAAGGGAGAAATATGTTCGTGCCACTTGACGATTCACTGACACGACTGGTGCTGCGCGCCAGATTTCGATTGTACGTCTATGGCAACCAATTGACCATCAAAATCAGTGACGAATACCACATTAAGGAAATGGGACATGTGTCAGTTGTAGAGATACAAGCTGTAATTTGGCTATCACTAATTGCTGAGAGGGTGATTAGAGACAGTTACTAGGACATCTGGTTGGCTGGCACAAACTGTACCTGTTTCTGCACTTCAAAAAGCTGACTCTACTTGGGCTCACTGAAACTGCTATATAAAATAAATTTGAAACAGGGTAAGTCATATAATTTTGTGCGCAGCCCCTACACCAATGCCACTGGACGTACCGGCCATTTCCAGTTACATTTATCGCACGGTTAGACATACTTCTTTTTGCTACCAGCACTTATTGACAAAACCGATGGCCTATTGCAGAAGCAATAAAAGCACATCAAAGATGCTTGGAGTGATGTCAAATTTAGGTAGGTTCATGTAAACAAAGCAAATTTATTGCTTTAATAAGGAAGTTGTGCAGACTGGGTTGGAATAGAACCTGAAGTGTGAAAGGAGCACGCTTCCCTTATGCCACGGCAGCTCTTTGGTTCTGGCTGACTTAAGGTGTGCCTAGTGCGTGTCACATTGTGCACGTCACATTGCAGCCATTTGGTTGACTAAAGGTGCTTTCACGTTCCCACACGTAAGCAGTCTTAATGTGTCTCTGCCATCTTTTATTGCAGGTACACCTAGGAAATGTTGTATACATTGGCAAGGATAAGTGGGGCCTGCTCCAGTGCCATGGCCGGGACTCCCTGTTCTGCAAAGAACTGGTATAACTGATGTGGGGAGCCCTGGCGCTCGGTGTAGGAGAGTCACAGGGGCTCCTTGTCGGTGCTTGAAAGACGGCAATGCTGTTGAGAAGCTGACATTGAGCCCCGATAAATTGGAAGCTGTGGGTAGTAAGTATCATTCACATTCTTTCAAGTTTGTTTTTGTAATGTTTGTAACAGTACATGTATTGCACCGAAATGATTAACTTTTCAGATGCATTTGATGCATATCTTTCGAAATGTGGTGCCCCTGAGGAGAAAAAATCGTCTTCTCATGCATGGTTTTGGCCGAGCGGTTGAATCGAGTGACAAAGTTTTTCGCGTTTAGGTAGCCCAAGAAACACTATCGTCTTTAAAAAGAAACAAAAGCAGAATTAACAAACCAGCGTATTTGTGGCTACTCATGAGTCGCATTTCTTTGTTTAAAAGTGCCTGCGAAGTGGCGCTAACATACTTATCAGGTCCAGAATTTTCGATTGACACCGCTTCCAAAAGCTCGCATTCTAATTTGGTTTTCCCACGGCCAGAACTTCCGTATTCGTCATCCGCGGATAGCAACAACTTTTGAAGTGTAGAGCAATATTCAACCCTTCTCCCAATTTGCAACACCTGTAGCGTTGTAGCCGGTCGTTCAGGCACTGGCCGGTCTGTCCCAAGTAAACATGACCACAGTGGCGCATGGATCACACTTATGCAAGTGTTTTGATGCACAACAATTCCTTTCCTGACTACCCATGATGCGTTTGCACAGCTGTGCCAACTTGCGTGATGCAGAGAACACAAGATCCACTCCATACTTCCCTGCGATTTTCCTTAAGTTGTGCGAAACCTCGTGCACATATGGCACAACCGCGAATAAACACCTCTTCTGCGGTGTACCTGCAATGTTTACCACTGGCTCTTTGCTCAGCTGTTTAAGCAGGGTTTCTGCGACGGCATGAAGGAGCAGATGGGGGAAACCGGCCTGTTGTAATGCTCTTGCTGCAGGAAATTTTTTCCAAAAAACGTTCACAGTTGACAGTAACGCTTGTCCCGTCCGTCTCGCCTCACTCTGTCCCGTCTTTCGCGCTTCACCACACTCAAATATGCATCACCAACGGGTCCAAATTCCACTCTTCTGACTACAATTGCTGTTCTTGAGTTGAACAAATGAAAAATACACAACTCTGTAATGTCAAAAAGACCATAAAAAGTATTTCATCTTTGCACTTCTGGTCTTCACAGGCCAGTTGCATGTAGCTGCCTCTGCTGAGTGTGGCCTCCAAGATCTGTTAGCATTCTGAGGGTTGGTTAATGCATACGTAGCACTGTCAATGCAACCGAGTGCGTTGATGCGCAGTAACAGGTACAGTTGCCTCTGCTAATTGACGTTCGCAGGACCCCAAGAGTTGGTTGAATTATCCGAAAGATGAAATTACCAATGGCGGAATAAAAGCAGGTATTTTAGATCACCCGAGGTGGTCTGTAATGTTTTCCTGCTTGCTCTTAAAGCACAACTAAACCGACATGCATCAACAGGCGCCACCATGCTAAACACTGCCTGAGTGTTAAACTGTAAGGAAAATATAGGTTGTGGAAGTTTTGGAAAATCAAAGTAAAGTAAAGGCAAAGTAAAACAGCTTCACACCAAGGGAAGCAGTAGAGCTGTTTCTTGAATTTCTTGTTTTTCAGACCTTAGTAGCCGCTGCTCGCATGAGGGGACACTGTAGAGGCTGAATTCACCAAAGCGACATGCTTATGCATTCGAATAAGTGTGTTTTGTTCCATAGCAATATGTGGTTTCTTGTTTGGACATTGCAGTGCGTTCGAAAGTAAAAAGTCAAATTAACCGAGGTCAAGTTACTGAGAGTTGACTGTATATGTGTGTTATTTTTCGTTGTATTGTTGTGAAGGTAGCCGGCATAAAACTGCCTTTTGCTGTTTTTTTTTCGCGAAGACGCGCCCCAGCTATGCTCTGATAAAGTACGGGCTTGCCAAGTGGCATCTTTTCGAGAAAAGCTTAAGCTATAACATCTTGTACTGCTATCGTGAGGAACCGCGGAACTAGATCATGGAAGTCTACAAAGCTGAGGACTTGCCGAACTAAGATGCAAGCGCTACAACACCAGTTACCTGCTCGACATGCCACTCAGGTACTTGACTGATGACAAAACATATATTTTGGGAGTTTTGCAGGCTACAAAGACATTGTGTAGATATATCTGAAGCAGAACATTAGGACTTGAAAAAAAAGGACAATACCCAATAACAGCGCACGCGGCACTACAGTCCTTCACTACAGCCGACACTACAGTCCATGTCTACAGTCTACTTCGGCACTACAGTTCACACGACATTTCACTCCTTGTCTGTCATACTCACTTCGTTCCATCCTAGCGCTGTTTGTTCCCGTCCTAATGATGTACCAACCAGCCCAGACCAGCACCCTCCGTCTGGGACTTCATACACAAGGCATGGATGGACCATTTTGTGATTTCTCCCTTTCTCCACTATTTACCTAATTTCCTTATATAGTCTTTCAAGCCAGTAGTTTCTATGCACGTACAAATTTATCTGTGAATTGCAGTGCAGATGTAGGCAATGACAGAAGAGTCAAGACGAGAGACATGCGGCAACTCTTAAAAAAAGCTTTATTTTCGCTGACTCATGTTTATAGCCATCAGTCACTGCATTGCACATAAGGAATTCGCACCCTTAGGAAGAAAGTAAACTCTTTGTCTGACAAGTGTACAGAAGGTCTGCTGATACACACAGAGCCAAGTCGCGAAATCTTTTCAGCCTCAATTATTCCACGTGTTAGTTGATCACCGCTTCTGCTAGAAACAATACACTGAGCAAATGACGGTTCACAGTCACACGAACTGCAATGACATTCAAGCCTACCGTCACGCACATTTTTCTTGACATTGTATGAGTGTTCTCTCAGCCAGTGATTACTACAGCGTCCAATTTGACCTATATACTGTTTACCACAAGAGGGATACAATAAACCCCGTTGCTAACACAGGTGACAAACGGAACTTGGTGTTTTTGTTACATATGTGTGGCGTGATGCGACATTGCCTTTTATAACACAACTTTAGAATGATATGCAATTTTCTTGATATTGCGAGAGATTTTGAATGTAGGGTATGACGGCCAGTTTTATGTCTGTCAGATGCAGTGACCACATAACCTCGACTCTGAAAAGCGCATGCGCCGAGTGGTTGCCATGTGATCACTCCATCTGACAGACTTAATGTGGCTGTCATACCATACATTGATAAGCTGTCTCACAGTATCATGAAAACTGCAGATCATTCCAAAGTTAAAGTTGTCTTCTCTGCACCTCAGAAGCTTATTAAGTTGTGTAATCAAAGGAAATGTTTCAGCACAGCACACAGGTGTAACAAAAAGCACAAAAATCTCTTCGTCACCTGTGTTAGCAACATGAATTAGTGTACCACTCTTTCTTGTGGTAAACAGTACATAGGTCAAACAGGACGCTGTATCAATGACCAGCTGAGAGAACACTCATAAAATGTCAAGAAAAAAGTGCATTACAGTTGGCTTGCATGTCGTTGCAGTGCGTGTGCCTGTGAACCATTGTTTGCTCGGTGTACTGTTGTCAGCAGAAGCGGTGATCAACTAACACGTGAAATTATTGAAGCTGAAAAGATTGCGTGACTTGGATCTGTGTGTGTCAGCATCTCCACACTTATCAGACACAGAGTTGACCTTCCTAAGGGTGTGAATTGCGCTTCTGCAATGTGATGAGTGACGGCTATAAACATGGGTCGCTGAAAATAAAGCTTTTTGTTGGAAGTTAGCACACATCTATTGTCTCGTCTTTTCTGTCGTCAATATTGTGCAATTCACCAATATGTTGTACCAACAAGTCAAATTTATCACTCACTCATTGGAACTTTCATCACGAATGAAATGTGGTTTTGGTACCGTGGTAGAGCATTCACATCATTTGTTAATTTTTGTTTTCTTTCAAGACTGAACTGGATGTAACGAGCAGCCGTGGCATTGCAAGGAAGCTTTATGTTAAAGGAATATATTGATAATAACGTCTTAACTGCTTAGCGCAATAAAGGAAGTTGTGGGTATTGTTTATTGTGCTTTCCTTGCTCTTGTATCCAAACTTATGGCTAAAATGGTTAGGTCTTACTGAAGTTTGCTTTCGATGTTTTGCATTATTCTCCTGTGTAAAGTCACTATTGTTTGTTTCACAGTTATGCGAAGCTTAACTTGTTTGTAAGCATTTTTAAAGCCTGTTTTCACAGTAAACATGGGTTACTTCAGTGTTTCAGATGGCACTTTATAGTTTGATGTAATTGATGCCTCTGCAGGTTACCGCATTATTCACTTGGCAACCAGTGAGGTCTGGGTGCAAGTGAAGCTACCGAGGGAGGCATGTGTGCATCACTTGTGTTGCTGGCCATCCTCTGCAAAAGTGATGGCTGGCTGTCAGTGCTTGGATGACTTTCTGTTACTCTACCCCTTGGGCTGTGTTGACTACTTCACACTTGCTGCCATGTCTGCTAGCTTAGGCAAAAAGACCGGCTGGATGCTTGGCAGGACATAGTATCCAACCGCAGTGGTACTGTCCTGTCTTGTACATTACAAAGTGAAGGAGGACAGTATTTATGTTGTTATTAAGAAGTATAAATTGTGTTCTGCCATTGAAATAAAGGAACTCGACAAAAAGCAAAAAATTTCGAAGTCTGACCTACATGGGAAGGCAAAATATGTTGTGTTGTAGTTGTAGCTGTTATTAGTCTTAATATGCGATAGAAGACCTTGATGTTTAATAGAGCATATATTTAAGTGTGTTATCAGTGTGTTATCAGTTTTTAAGTTACTGTTATCTAAATGTCATTATTTGTTTGCCAGGATGATGTAAGCAGATGGCAAATAAATGCATGGTTTGACATTATAACCAGGTTTGTCTATGACATTCACTATTATTTAGGGTGGACCAATGCATATTCATGGATGCATATTCAACCACCACATATTCCTCCAGCACAAACAATTCCTACATACTAGCATTTGTTCTTAGCAGCTGATGTTGGCTATTATGCAATTTTTTGAAAGCGCATGCAGCTCCCGACACATGATTTTAGAGCAGTAAGTCGGAAGCAAAGAAACAGATTTTTTCTGTGGTCTAAGCTTAAATGATATGTTTAAGGAAAATGAACATTTGTGGAAGATATTTACTTTCCTGCTGTGGGAACCTTTATAAGAGAACCTCTGCACATTGGGCGTGCATGCTGCTTCTCTTGCTGTTATTGCCAAAATGAAAAATTGTTCTTATGAACCACTTTGCAGCTTTGCATTATGCACTATTACTTGCAGTTAGCATCTATGTGCTGTGCTACGGACAACAGCAAGACAAGTCAGGCAAACCACCATGTGAAACACTTTAAAGATTCTGACTTAGGGCGAGTTGGTACTATATATAGTGCAAGACAAATCAGCTGCCCGTACAGCAGTGCTGTCAGCATTACACGGCTGACAGCACCGCAAACCCTTAAATTTATATTTGTTTGACAGATTATGCATTCTAGTAGTTTTCATGTCGTATATGCATGAAAATGTAAACAAGAATTGGTGAAAAACAGCATTCTTTTACGTATATAGTGTATCTTACCACAAGGTAAGGTACACAGATATCTTGGCAAGATACACAAGATAAATACGTAAAAGAATGCTGTTTTTCACCAATTCTTGTTTCACATTTTCATGCATATGCACCATGAAAACTAGAATAAATTATCTGTGAAGCAAATATACATTTAAGGGTTTGCGGTGCTGTCAGCCGTGTCATGCTGACAGCACTGCTGTTATGTATGTCTACAAATATTTTGCAATGTCAGTTGAATGTTGCTTGAACATCACATACGTACGTTGCCTGAAAGCTCAAGTGACAAAAGCCAACATCCAGATTACGTTGTCAGGAAGTTCTGTTAACGTTATGTCAACGTCGTGAATGTGCTGCTCAACGCTGCCACAACGTTACGGCCCAACGTTGTATGGTGATCAAAAAAGCGGACATTAGCAGCATGTAGGCAACGTTATACACCGACATTTGTGCACATTCAGAGAACGTTACGGCAACATATTGCGTTACTTGGGAGAACACTCAAAGTGTTTAAGTTGAGTGGATAACTTTTCGTATACCTTATCGGGTGTACTGCCATCAATCAGCAAAGACCAGTCAAAATTAGTGATGTGCTGGTCGAACATTTTTGTATTAGTGATTTGAATTTCCGTTTTATTTCTTTTTGTGTTCCCAATCGATGTTCTACAGCTAGAGAAGGCTTCGAAAGGCGACAGGCCACAATATAGGGGTCGGCTTACCAGTGATATATCACACAAGCAGCCAAGGAATAGTCAGATGCGCGCACCACAATGTGATTTATGCAGGACGCTACTTCCCGGTTATTTAAGCATTCTTCTCTAGTCGGATGATTTATGATGGATTTCAAACCATAGGAAGACAAGATTGATAAGCAATAGGAAACTATGGTTGACGTGACGCATAGCGTATTTATTTTCAAATCACCAGCTAAGCATAACTGCACAGCTGAACCCCATTTGCCTAGTATTTCATCGAGCTCTGCCAAGAATGGCCTCACAGTGTTATATGGTGGACGATATATCGAAAGGAGGATTAAATCTTCATTTGAAAGATTTGTTTTTATGTCCAGAGATTCCGCATGAACGAACGTAATATCTACTCCAGACGAAACATCTACTCAGACCTCACCCTCGTGGCCAGGTCACGAAATGTGAACGATAACCAGATAGCGTAAACATATCGGCACCGACTTGTGGTATATTTATTTCAGTGAGAACAAAAGCGTCAACGTAATTGCTAGCCACCCGCCATGGTTGCTCAGTGGCTATGGTGTTGGGCTGCTGAACACGACGTCGCGGGATCGAATCCCGGCCACGGCGGCCGCATTTCAATGGGGGCGAAATACGAAGACACCCGTGTACTTAGATTTAGGTTCACGTTAAAGAACCACAGGTGGTCCAAATTTCATGAGTCCCTCACTACTGCGTGCCTCATAATCAGATCGTGGTTTTGGCACGTAAAACCCCATAATGTATTTTTTTTGTAATTGCTAGCCGCTTCTGCGATCTCTTTTAATTCATTCCAGTACTTTCGGAGTCTTCTTATGTTTACGCTGACAAGAGTAAAATTATGTTGTGACCTCAGGCCAAACATATTTTTATAACTTCTAAAATCAGGAACCACACATAAACTAGACGTCATGTTGTTTATACAATCCTAGCAATATCAGCTGGCCTGATTACTCGGATCAAAAGTGCACCTTCGTCTTTCTTTACAAAAATATTACCGCATTTAACCCAGGCGAACTTGTACCCATTCTCCTTAGACAGGGTTCTTGAATGCCAAAACAAACTACGATTTGCCTTTGTCACGTTATCATTGAAAAACAATTTGGGTAGAGAACCGTTCTGGTGTAACCGCCGCAGTTTTCCTCGCGAATCAAACCAAGCTTCTCTCGCTGCTACAGAAGTGAACCGCATCAACACTGTCGGGGTCAGTTTATGTTTACTAGGCACGCGGTGCACCGCTTCTACATCAGTGCTTGAAAAGCTTGCTAGCTCCAGCTTGATGGCTGCCTCGGATGCAGCATACCTTAGGTTTTCATTTTGTTCCTGTTGGAAGCCTTCGATTTCCAAGTTATTCTTCCTATTGCAGTGTTCGTTCTCATTCTGTATATCCTGAACAAGCCCAAGCTGTATCGCTTGGGCCTTGACTACTTCATTCAAGCGCACAATTTCCTCTTCCTGGACCTTGTTGCGCTTTGTTAGCTTTCATCTCCTCCAGTACTGAATCATACTGCTTCGACACAAATGAGACCGATTCTTCTAGTTCTTTAACACTCATGGAAAGCTTAGTAAACTCAGTTTTCAGCAGAAGCAGGGAACCCACTTTTCCATGCAGAGTTAATAAAGAAACAATACTGTCTTTCATTTCCCTGAGCTCAGAAGCCAAGGATGGCTCCACAGAACTGCCGTTCCCTGTCTGGGTACACTCCATCTACGACTCTGAAGCGCCTCGCTGCCTGCCAGCCCGACAGGTTTTGCAGACCCAAGTTTCTCGCTTAGCTTGGCTCTTAGTCGCAAAAGTACTAGGTGCCAGTGGCGTAGCCAGAAATTTTGATCGGGGGGGGGGGGGGGGGGGGGCTCAGGTTGCAGCGCGGCATCCTCGTTATAGCATTTGTCGAGGGATCAAATGCATGAATAATAACTGCATTGCCAATTTCATTGTATATTAGATGCTGCAAACGAATTATTGAACGCTATGCACTGTCCATTAAAATATGTATGTTTTCATAACAGAATATATTCGTATGCCCCAGAAATTGTGGCAGAAATAACTGATATCAATGCTTCCGTGTTTTTTTTGTCTAATTACTAAGTACAGAAAACATCTCATGAACTTTAGAACTATTGACCCTTTTCGCGGAGCAGTTTCTTTTAGAGAAACGAGATGGCGCTCACGGCGGCGCGCCATACCTCTCCTCAGCGACCGCGCACGAATACGAAACCATTACCGATTCTACCTTGCTTCTGTGCGATCAGCTGTAGGAAATGCAACTGAGTTTTTGCTAACATACTGTGCTCCAATTATGCTAGATTGAATAATGTGGATTGAAGACGCGTGCAGTAGTTGGCTGCAAAAATAGTGACTGTTATGTTAAGGAATATAATGAATCTGTGTGGCGAAGTTCGCGGACCGCTGCTGCAACTGTCCGAACGTGTTACCGGCACTTCGGGATGTACAGCTTTCCTCGAGGATACAGAAATTTGCTCATCCACCAGCCTTGTATCGCTAACCTTTAAAGAAAGGGATTCATCCCCAGAACGTCGGCAAGAGTGAGTACCACTCGTTAAACAATGACAAAGGGAGTAGCACCGCTTCCTGTCGTAAGTTTCGCGCACGTTATCTATACACATCTGTCCAAATGGCCGGAAAACTTACGCCCACTGTATCGCCGACGTATCAAGAATAAGTGAATGGACGCACATTTGTATATATGCGCACTGTATACACACAATAAATGACGGACTACACCTATGGCGCACCAATGGTCGAAGCTGAATGTTTCGTGACGGTCCACAAGAGTAAGCAAGTTACTAGCTGTAATATATATTTGCTACAAGGTATTACAATGTACAAAATAGCTACGTTTCAAGCCTTGTGCGCAGCAAGAACAAATCTATCGGATTCGGAACTGAGCACACCCGCGAGCGATTAGGCAGAAAATAATCAAATAGTGGCTGCACCGAGGAACTTCACTGAGTCAGAAACTGACAAGCCACTGCTTCAAAATATTTGCCGAATAAAGAACAAAGAGCAAAACACACTAATCCTGACTGAATTCATAATCGCAAAGCTTAGAATGCATATTTAGCCCCGCTTTAAGAAGAAGCACCATATAAACTGCCTGCGCCGTTTGGACATAGCTCAATCAGCTCCGAAAGAGCTTTTGCATGTTCTCTCAAGCTGTGAGCAAAGCTTTGTGTCGTCCACCTAGTCACCATCTACGATATCTCCGAAAACAGAGGTTTTCTGAGCCGCGCCGGCGTCATACACTTCCATTGTAAACAAGGAGGCAACGGAGGCAGTTGAGGCAAGCAATGGACGCGTCACAACGTGATCAAATATGGCAGCGCCCACGGGATCGCCGCGAAAAGGGTCAATATCAGTTCGAAAGCAGCCAAGCAGTGCATGCAGCTTATATGAAAAACGTAAAGGCCATGAAATGAATAAGTTGAGGACAAATATTTTGATGAATCTTTGTCATTCAAGAACCTTGTTTACATTTTTTCTACATATGCAACGGCCAGGAAGAAACCTCAATGACGCTATCCCTCGTTGCAATCGATTGCGCAGGAGCAGCTGTAATTCGTCGTGTATTGTAATTACACCGAGATAATACTCGCAGCAGTGAGTACAAATAAAAAGTGGGAGTTCTGCAAAGTATATATTAGAAATGCGAAGATAGAATGGAATATAGAAATGCGAAGATACAACTTGCTAAAGGGCAAAAAAAGAGTCGCTGGAAACAAAGTTCACTGCTTGTATACACAAAACCTCGCAGAAAGATATTTAAATATACGTATGAGTCTCCAATAAATCTACGTATTTAAGCAAACGTCAGTGTATGTAATGCGTCAAATACGACAAATAAACATGTTGCTCAGTCACAGATAGGAAACTTTGAGCACAAAAAGACAGATGATCCTGGCAAAAACATAACTATGATCGCAGAAATCGTGATACGTACTTGGGCCATGCAGCGGTCGCGACAGTGCCATGTGGGTAGAATAATAAAGGAATAATGCATAAATCAGTACGAAAATGTGTAATTTAACTGCGTGCACAACGCCAACAATTATTCTGCACCCAAAATTAAACGAGGGTATTCCTTCGTTTCAAAAAAGAAATAAAAGCAGGTAGCTGAAAAGGAAAGAAAAGGACAAACGAAGGCCACAGATGATGCGGTAAGTTGAACTACCCAATATCCGAGTGTTTTTGGCGAACGCCGCGTAGGCCGGGCATTCAATGAGCAAGGTCGGTCAAAATTGGTTATTGGTATCCTCGTAATTTTTGTATTCGCGTGATAATTGTGATCATGATGCTAACTGCTAGAATAAACGGCGAAAATTTCTGCGGTTTTAAAAGTTAATTAAGAACTTATGGACCTGAAGAAACAGTGCTTTTTACTTGCATTGATTTTTGCTGCTTCGCTATCTAAAGGACAAACTTCTCTCTGCGGGAAAGTTGAGCGAAACGGTCACGTTGATGCCGACGTCTCTGTGGGTGTATAGAAGCGCCAGCCTAACCATGCGTTCCACAGGCATTGTAGAGCGCAAGTAGTTTTTTAGTAAACTCTTGTTTAAAAAAATATTCTCTCTGCGCTGGCAGTGGTCACTGGAAGGGTGACTAGAAGCTGCAGCAGTATTTACAAATTTACATAGAACCTGCTGTCGCAGTGAGAGATGGGCATCTATTCCGGCGCTAAAACCTAAAACACTCCCTTGATGTCGTTGGCATACTTGTTTAGGTACCTTGCAGGAACAGTAGGCTGTTCGATTCCAGCGACGTCCGTCGTTTTGTCAGGACGTATGGAGAAGCAGCCTGCTTTTGAATCTAAGCTTTCTTTGATAATGTCACCACAAATTTCTATAATTTGGTTTTGTGCGTCTGGGCTTAAATACGAGGCAATACTGGGGCAACTTTCCAAATGGTTCTTCAGATATGTATCTCCACAATCAGCTCGCATGCGAAGAAGCACTCTGAAAATGCCTGTATTTTCAGCAGGGGCATTGCTTAAATCCATAGGGCCCCTGTCCCTGTGGCCCCGGAGAGCCAGACCTAGTCGGCCGCAAAAAAAAAAAAAAAAAAAAAATCCTCAATAATAGGCCGTTCACTTTCTTCTGTTTTCTCATATTTTACTTCGCCTGCCCTGGTCCAGCTGATCAATCACATTGGGCACGCTTCCTGAAAATGTTTGGAGAAAATTATCAGCTGCTAGCTGATAGTCACGGTGATATTTAGTATTTTCGTGTGTGTGGGAGATTGCGAGCGCGCGATTCCATTTATGGAACGGCTTGGACACGAGCGTTTCAGGGCGCGCATGTTGGCCCAAGTTTATAAGAACATTAACCCCATAAAGTTCTAGAATTGAAAATATTTTAAAGCATGCCTTTGGAAATGTCAGCGCACCTTTCGCGTCAAAAGTTTATGAGAACTTTATGCGCTCCGTATATTCCGCGGCCGCTGCGAGATGCCGCAACGCGCCCGCTCGCTATCGAAAAGCCGTTGAAAGTTTGTGCTCGGATGGGGCTCCTTGCGTTACGTGACTCCAGGTGCAAGGGCGTTGTCACGAAATCCAGCCCGAGTTCGCAATGTTCGTGCCGAAATGTCTTTTCGAGCGTGAAAACGACATTGTAGACAAAATCCAGAATGATTGCCGGCGTCGGTGGTAGTTTTGGTCGGCGGTGCATGCCAGCACGAAAAAATTTCGGGGGGGGGGGGGGGGCTGAAGCCCCATCAGCCCCCCCCCCCCCTGGCTACGCGCCTGCTAGGTGCTATGTCTGAACAAGGTTGACCCAAATGGTAGCCATGTTTACATTCAGCGCATGGCATAAAACGATCATCATCGGGTAACGCACTGTGGCAAGCAATGCACACTTCAAATACCATGATAAAGGAATACGAGATACTTTCACGAGCTCTACGAGTCAGTCCGCCGGAGAAAGGTAAAAATAACCGAAATTCAAAGGCAACCTGGCTTTTCCTGGATGCAACCTCACCTGGCGGGCTCGTTCACCCGAGTCCAGCCACATCGTCAACGCCTGCAGTAGAAGCCGGTGACATAAATACGCCGCTTGCGCCGGTCATTTTCAGTGGGCACGAGAACAGTGCTACCGGCATGGCTCTTAATCGCTTCCCCTTGGTGATGCAGGTTGGTTCAAAACTATCGTTATATGCTAAGCAATCCAATTCCCTGTGTCTGCTACTGTTTCCGTGCCCACGGGTGTTGCGCGAGACGTTATGTGAATGTTTCTCTGTGACTTTTCTACTATTATGCTCCGGGGACATTGAGACTAACCCTGGCCCTCCGACTCGTTCTGAATCCCTTCTAGAAATCGATTACCTGCGTAAAGAACCGCTAAACAAATGAACGTTCTATTTGACTTAATTAAAGATGTGCATAATCGCTCACTTCAAAGTAGCAGGTTCCAAGCTGAATTTGCTGCAGATATTAAAGCGGTTAAGAACGGACAGAAAAGCTTAGATACTAAGATCAGGAGAACGAACAAAAGAGTAGAAGTGCTTGAACAAAGAACAAAATCGCTAGACCGGTACGAGGAACAACTCGTAACAATGCAAAAATCACTTGAAGAGCTCACTGCTAGAAATGAACTGTTAGAATCTCGACTGAATGAACAAGAAGATCGGTCACGTCGGGACAATTTAATCATATATGGTCTACCAGACACCAATGAAACTTGGCCACAAAGTGAACAGAAAATAGTGGCAACTTTTACCTCGGTTCTTGAAAGCTTTTCTTCCGACCTAATCCAGCGAGCACATCGAATTGGTCGCTTTGCACCGAATAAATGTCGGCCAGTAATTATAAAGTTCAGTTGCTTTAAAACCAAAGAACGGCTTCTTTCGATGCGCAAAGTGCTTAAACAAAAAGGCATGACTATAAGCGAAGACTTTTCGCCTGCTACACGCATCGCTAGAAAGAGGCTTTTCGATTTTGGTAAAAGCCAGGCTTCTTCTGAACCTTTCAAGCTCCGTCATGATAAGCTGTATCTGAATGGAAAGTGCTATTTCTTTAACGCTACTACTGCCTCCGTTCAAGAATTCGTGGCACAGCGCGACAACACGATCAACACTCGCAATCATTCTCCACATGCGACACGTGTATCATCGTAGGAAAACACGAGGGGCAGTGGCTGATTACCGTCATCACGTCCTCCAACATCAGTCCTGTTTACCAACGTTCGCAGCATTCTTAATAAATACGACCCCTTATCATCCGCAATAGACTCGTGCGACGCCCAAATTGTTGCCTTAACCGAAACATGGTTGCCACGTCATGTGAGTGACGCTGAAATTTTTCATTGTGCGCAGAACTACACTGTATATCGTTGCGATCGCGCTGCACACATAGGAAGCGGTGTTCTCCTGGCAATATCAAACGACATACCTTCATCTGCCATCAGCGTCATTGGGGTCCTGGAAACAGTCTGGGCTTCCATTATCCTTGGTCATCAAACCATATTAATAGGTGTGTTCTACCGCCCACCTTCTACGTCATCTTCATTTAAAAATGAATTTCATGACACTATTTGTCATGTACGCAATCGAATTCCTTCATCGCCCATAGTAGTCCTCGGTGACTTCAACTTTCCAAACATTATGTGGAACACTGACCAAACCTCGCTATCGCCTTTTTCCCAACAAGCTAAGGAATTTTTAGACTCATGCGCTGTTTTCTCGCTTTCACAACTCGTTACCGATCCTACGCGATCGTCTGCCAATGTAGCAAATACCCTTGACTTAATTCTAACGTCCCATCCCGACCAGATATCTTCAATCACACATTTACCTGGCATAAGCGATCATTGTCTTCTTCATTGCACTTTCAACTCATCAATTCCCAAAACCACTAAACAACGTAAGACTATACACGATTACAAAAACGCCGACTTCGACGCAATTAACACAGCATTAACCTCATTTCTAGAGGACTTCCTCCCTGATTTTGACAACCGTTCAGTTCAATCTAACTGGGACCTTTTCGTGTCTAAAGTAAACGAACTAACCAGCAAACACATATCGACTCGCAAAATTGTTTTAAATCCACAAGCCCCCTGGTATGGTCCGCATATCAGGCGGCTTGCCAATCGAAAGAAACGTTTCTTTCGCTTGGCTAAAAGCTCACCCACCGAATCGAGGTGGGCGACTGATAAATTAGCAGTTCATGCTTACGTAACTGCATTGCAGGTTGCTAAGCATAAATTTTTGTCTACCACTCTTCCATCGATGCTAACAAATAATGTGAAAAATTTTTGGAGAACTATCAATCCACCATCTAGTGAACACATCGCCTTGGATGACCCTTCAGGTTCCCGTCTTCCACCTGACCAGTGTGCTGGTCTCCTAAACGAAACCTTTGTCAAAAACTTTTCCACCAAGTGTAAAAGTATTCTGCCTGCCACACGTGAATATGACTATATACAAATGCCTCCAATTATTGTTGAAATGTCTGGTGTCCTAAAACTGATAAATTCTCTCGTTAATAATTTTTCTCCCGGCTATGATTCAATTAACACAAAATTCTTGAAAAGTACTAATGTTGTTAGTTCACTTATTCTTACAAAGCTTTTTCAGCAGTCCCTAGATACGTCAACACTAACTAAAGAATGGACGGTCGGGAAGGTGGTCCCTCTACATAAGTCAGGTAACAAACATTCACCAAATAACTACCGTCCCATTTCGTTAACAAGTACGTGTTGTAAACTACTAGAACATAGAATTTTTTCTAACCTTGTTAATTTTCTCGAGTATAATTCATTCTTCACCCCAGTTCAACACGGCTTTCGCAAAACATTTTCATGCGAAACACAACTGGTTTCATTCAGTCACGAGCTACGTCAAATTTTGGATCGTTCTTCTTTTGCCGATTGTATTTTTTTTAGATTTCTCTAAAGCGTTTGACAAGGTTTGCCACAGACTTCTCTTGTACAAATTAAATAAACTAAATCTACATCCTAACCTTCTCATGTGGATTAAGCGTTTTCTAACAAATCGCACTCAATTTGTTACAGCTAATGGTTTTAATTCTTCTTTCAGTGATGTACATTCTGGGGTTCCCCAAGGTTCAGTTCTGGGCCCTCTCCTTTTTCTCATCTATATTAATGACCTTCCTCCTACACTATCATCTAACGTACACTTATTCGCGGACGACTGTGTTATTTTTCGCGAAATAACCAATGAAACCGACATTAACAAGTTGCAACATGATCTTAATGCAATATCTAAATGGTGTGACTCGTGGTTAATGGAACTAAATACTAACAAAAGTAAAGTGCTGCGTGTTTCCCGTGTTTTTCACCAACAAGCCACTTACCAATTAAACAACGTTCCTTTAGAAACAGTCAACTCTTACAAGTACTTAGGTGTCCAATAACTATAAATCTGTCATGGGCAATTCACACCGAATACGTTATTAACAACGCTAACCGCATGTTAGGTTATTTACGCCGTAGCTTCTCTACCTCACCATCTAACCTAAAACATCTACTCTATAAAACGCTAATAAGTCCTAAATTAGAATATGCTACTTCTGTATGGGATCCCTGCCAGGATAACCTGAAAACGCGCTTAGAACTTGTCCAAAATAACTCAGTTCGATTTATCTTTTGTGATTATAACAGAACTGCGAGCATTTCATCCATGAAATCTAATCTTAGTCTTCCCTTGTTGTCTGTTCGACGTAGAATGGCACGTCTAATGCTCTTTCATAGGCTTTATCATCATCGTACACTGCACACGCATTTCTTTACCAGACCCCATTATGTATCACACCGTATTGATCATTGTCATAAAGTCGGAACCTATCTATGTAACACAAAGCAGTTTTCCAAGTCTAATTTCCCTCTAACATGTATAAATTGGAACCACCTTCCCAATGATATTGGAAATATTACTGATAACAGCCTTTTTCGTGAAACCTTAGCTAACATTATATAACAAGGAATTTATTTTTTGTGACACAGCAGCTAACAATCTATTGAAACCTGTTGTATTCTAGCAATGTGTTTTGTTCATATTAATCACTACATTTTGTTTACTTCGGATGTACGACACTTGCCTTTGTACCACTCCCCTCTATAATGCCTTTGGCCCTGAGGGTATTATAAATAAACTGTTCTTACCTAACAAGAAGAACAAGGCGATTATGACAGGATCACACGCTCCGCCGAACTGCAACCGATCGTTGGAGAACGCCCCGGTTTTACAGTTTCCAGTTTTTCGTGTGATGCTTTGATTGACCGGGACTTGACCATAGTTGATCGATGTCAGCTCAGCACATGCAAGTGTTAGGTGTCCGGTGGGTTGATGACGTCAGATGCTGCAGTGCTTGTGATCCATGCGAAGCACGGTACGTGCGACAGATAGACCAGGCACGTCGACCATTTTCGAGTGCTACGACGCAGGCAGACCTAACAAGAACAAGGCGATTATGACAGAATCACATGCTCCGTCGGACTCCGCCGGACTGAATAATCAATAAATCATTTATTTATCGTGCCCAGGAACAACCGTGAGGTCTAGGTGCTGTCGCACATAGAAAAAGAAATACAGCAGGGGAATATCAGTAAAAAACAATGAATAAAAAATAAGAATCTTGAAAAGAAAAGTGTACATACATGTAACCGTAGGCGCAAAATACCTGCAGTAATACAAAGGAGGAGAAGGAAAGTTGAACAATATGTGAAACTAAACAACGGAAATCTCAGAGCTGAACAAAGACAGTTGTGAAAAATATCACGGTCATGAAAGTGGGCGTTATAAAGACTTTTTATTTTGTGGACGATTGAGTGTTGGTGGTGACAGGCAGCAACATGGAAATGCCTGTGTTCTCTGGTGATCTTGCTCGGAATATGAAACTTGATACAACTGAGGAGTTCGGGGCACATGAGGATAACGTGAAGGAGTTTGAAAAGGAAAAGCAGGTCAGCGCGATTACGCCGGCAGCGAAGTAAGGGCAATGCCAATAATCCAACAGTGCAAGAGCAGGGCCCAGAGTCCGCGTTAGCAAAGCGGTGATGATATATGCTTAGAAACTTTTTCTGGACCCTATCTATAATGTCACTGTTGGATCTAGGAATGCCGTTCCAGACGACCGACGCGTATTCGAGTTGAGGAAGACAGATTGTTGTGTACAACTTACGGAACGGTGTAGGAGAATTGAATTCTCCCGACAGTCTGCAAACAGAGCCAAGAGTGCGCATGCCCGCATTGCAACGCGTTTAGCGTGAGCTGAAAAGTGTAAGGCTGTATCAAGAAGTACACCGAGATCATTGATCTCACGGACCTTTCACAGTGGTACAGAATCTACTGAATAAGAAAAAGAAATGCTTGCTGTTTTGCGGGTGAAAATCATGACTTTGGTCTTAGCAGCATTCAAGGTGAGCTTATTATCTGTGCACTGAAGTGACGCAACACAGTAGCGACAAGAATACTAAACAGTTTATTGCTCTGCGCTCGAGCTTTAAGTAACTGAAAAGCACGTGAGTAGCGACACCCGCTGCGGCCGAGCATATCGCTTCTTGCTGGTAGCTGATAAGAAACTTTGGCGCACAAGTGTGCTTTATCGACGACACTGCATCTCTTCCCCCTTCAAAAGCCCAGTCGCTCCGGCGGGCGTCTTGGTCGTATTGAGCGGCGAAGTAGCATTGGGCCCGCTTCCGATGCGCTCGTTTGTCGAGTCTCTACGGCCGGCTGGGGAGTCGCTGGACTGTAGTGCGCCGTTGCACTTGCTTCTCCAGTCTCCTCGGCCGGCTGCGTTCCCGTTTTACTACGGCCGAGCGTTGTTGCATTCTCCCTTTGCGTTGTCGCTTCCGCTAGCCGTGCCCGCAACTGATCCACATGACGGCGCTGTATTCCCAGGGGTGTCTCCAGCCTTACCATGCGATTCCCCTCTGTCGCTATCACCGTCCCTGGTAGCCATTTTCTCCCTCGCTGAAATTGGCGGGACCAGATGCGCTTTCCAGGTGGGAACAGTGGTTGTGTATTGGCTGACGGAAACTGTTCCTGGATCGCGTCAGCCTCTGTAGGTACCTCGCCTTCTGGGAAGTGTCCGGGGCTGGAATCCAAGGAGCAGTTGGGCGGGTGATTTGCCACTCTCGAGAGGCGTCGATCTGTAACGGAACAGAAAATGGGACAGCTTTTCTTGTAATGTGCCGCGTTTGTTTTTCTTGAGACCCTCTTTTATTGTTCGCACAGCCCGCTCCGCAAATCCATTTGATTCTGGATGGTATGGTGCCGTCCTGACGTGGCGTATTCAATTTTCCTGCAAAAACTTTGCCATTGCCCCGCTCGAGAACTGAGGACCGTTGTCCGACACCACACACTGCGGAATACCAAAACGGGCGAAACTTTCTCTCAGCAGCTGAACAGTTGTGTCTGTCGTCGCTGTTTTCACGGGCGTTGCTTCTATCCACTTGGTTTCCGCGTCAATTAGGATGAAGATTAGGTAACCATCTACAGGGCCTCCAAAATCCATATGCAATCGGTACCACCGCTTTCCCGTCTTAGGCCAAGGCGAAGGAACTTGCGCCGCAGGCATCGACCAACACTGCACGCACTGGGGGCAGCTTTTCACCAACCTTTCAATGTCATTGTCCAATCCGGGGTACCAAAATAACGTACGCGCAAGCCTCTTCATGGCCCCGATGCCTGGGTGCGTATCGTGCAGCTCGTTCAATAAGCACTGCCGGGCTGTCTCCGGCACGACCACACGATGACCCCAGTAAATGAGGCTATGGCTCACGACGAGCTCGCGTCGGCGGGTGAAGTACGGAAGCATATGCTGCTGCTCCTTGGCACTCCATGGCCAGCCACGCTCGATCCATTCCAGGACTTGCCGCAGTGTGCCGTCCTCCTGGGTCAGAGCAATCATTTGTTCAGATGGAAGGAGACTTGCATCTAAGCCCTGCGTGTAGAGCACATATTCCATTAGAACTTGACTTCCGCGTTCATGATCCCCTGGCAAAGGCATGCGACTGAGAGCGCCCGCGTTACCATTGTGCAGTCCTTTGCGGTATTCCAGATTGTATTGGTACGCTGATAGAAGGAGCGCCCAACGCTGAACTCGAGCTGCCGCCATCTGTGGAATCGGTTTGTCTGGGTGGAAGAGCCCGGTGAGTGGCTTGTGATCCGTTACTAACCTGAAAAGGTTGCCGAGCAGGAAATCGCGAAACTTAGAAATTCCAAACACCAAGGCCAGCGCTTCTTTCTCTATTTGTGAATAATTGCGTTCTGCTGACGTCAGCGTTCTTGAACGAAATGCTATCGGATGGTCCACGCCCTCAATGCGGTGAGATAACACTGCGCCTAAACCGTCTGATCACACTCATCACACTCTAGCCGCAATTCCTTCGGCGGATCGTAGTGAACCAGAAAACTTGCCTTTAACAAGGCACGCTTTGCTTCCTCAAAAGCTCTTTCCTGATCTTCTTTCCAGTTCCAGCGTTCGCCTTTCGCCAGCAACCGATAGAGCGGAGCCATGGTCGTAGCCAAATTGGGCAAAAACTTTGAGTAATAGGTTATTAGCCCCAGAAACGACCTAAGTTGGCTCACCGACTCTGGTTTTGGTGCAGCTGTTATGGCTTCGAGGTTGTCACGCAGCGGGTGAAGGCCGGGTTGCATCAATCTTGTGCCCCAGAAACTGCACTTCTTTCTCTCGGAACCGGCAATTGGCTTTGTTCAGCTGGAGGCCACTGTCCCGCAGTCTCTGCAACACTTGTCGAAACGTCGACGTGTCATGCTGTTTCTCGGCGATTATGATGTCGTCCAAGTATACGCGCACTCTTGGTAAGCCCCGCAATAACGACTCAATGCGCCGCTGGAACAGTGCGGGAGCAGACGAGATGCCGAAGGCTAATCGGTTGTACGAGTATAAGCCCTGGTGCTTGTTGATGACAGTCATCTTTTTAGCCTCTTCGTCAATAGGGAGCTGGTTATACACATTCCGCAAGTCCAGTGTAGTGAATACTTCTCCCCCGTAGAGCGCAGCAAAAATGTCATCCACCTTTGGCAAAGGGCTCCAGATGAGTGGCGGGGTTCACGGCGAGTTTAAAATCGCCACACAGCCTGATGTCCTCATTCTTCTTCACCACTGGTACAACCGGCGCCGCCCACTCGGAAACACTCACCGGCGACAGAACACCTTGCTGAACGAGGCGGTCAATTTCAGTGGAAACGGCCTTGCGAAGCGCGAACGGCACCGAAAGAGCCCTCAAAAACCGTGGCACCGCACCTTCTTTCTTGTGCAGCTTCACGGGCGGACCTTTGCAACAGCTCAGCCGGTCTTGAAACAAGTCTGAGAACTCACCAAGCAGCTCTTTTATGCCGTCTTCAGACTGCCGCGCATGAACGCCTGGTAGAGCCTGTTCTTCGAAGAGTGACAAGCCGGCCTCGCGGAAAGCTTGAATTGTGTGTCGACCGCACAGTAGTGGTCCATCACAGTCGACTACCACGAGCGAACTGTTCACTTGCGTCTTGCGGTGCTCCACACTCATCGCCACACTCGGACAACCACTAGAAGAGGCCCCAAGAAGCAGGCCCAATCGAAGTGGTGTTTTTTCTAGCCTAGGCCACCACTTACGGCGCCTCTTAAAGACGTTTTTTTGGAATAACACTGACGGATGACCCTGTGCCGATCAGCATCCGTAGTGTCCTGCCGCGCCAGACCAAGTTCCGTTCCATTGGGCGCGTACTCGCCTGGTCAGCATTGTTCCGGGTGGATAGGGTGAAAAGTATTTCTTCCCCGCTGTCTTCCCTATCGGACAGTTCGTTGAGCGCGTATGATCCCTGTTGGTTGGTGCGCCGGCACTGGCACATTCTCGCCAAGTGTCCTCTAGTGCCGCCTTTCCTGCACACCTTCCCGACATGCAGAGCGAAGTGCGGCGCGACTGCCTCGGTTATCGGGAGATCGGGAGAGGCAGCGTGTGGGTGACACGTAGGCGCGATTCACAGCAGCCGCAGCAGACAGACCCACTCATGCAGCGCTTTCTACTCTGACGCCATCTCGTAGCCATCGCTGCCTAAGAGCCTGTCTTGCGCGGCACTACACTTTCCTCCTCACGCTTTCAGACTAGAATGGCCGCTTTCCTGCCATTGTCGACATAACCTGCCCATCCGTATTTTTACAACACGTCACTGGTGATCTCCAACTAAACTGTACTTGAATTTTCGGTATATATTGCTACGAGAGACACATTCTGCCAGGGGCAGACGACAAAGAAGACGGTTCTGTCGGGTGCTGGTGGCTGTCCACCATCTTGGCTACTGTGTCTGTCTAGTGTAAATACAGTGTAAATAGTCCCGCCTTGTGTCGTTTTACGTAACATCTTTGTGGTGGAAGTGCTGGGTAGTTCCCTGTTTCCATCACGGAGCTCCGCAACGGCCGCTTCATCACGCTTCCGACCATGTCAGTCGGTGCAGGCACAACGTCTTCACCCGCTGCCCCTCCCGTGGCTCCCACCTACATCGTTCTGCCTCCTGCTCGTGATCCTGGCGTCTTTTCCGGCCAGGATGGGGTTGACGTCGACAAATGGCTCAACCTTTACGAACGGATCAGCGCCAGCTACAGGTGGGACCCGACCCTTATGCTCGCCAACGTGCTTTTTTACCTCGATGGCCCACCACGGGTGTGGTTCGAGACGCACGAGGCGGACATTACAAGCTGGGACTCTTTCAAAGAGAAGATACGCGACCTTTTCGGGGACAGCACTGGCCGGCAGCATGCTGCGCGGAATGAACTTGCGACTCGTGCACAGACATCCTCCGAGTCATACGTCTCTTACATCCAGGACGTTATCGCTCTTTGCCGCCAGGTTGACGAGCACATGCCTGAGTCCGAGAGGGTTTCTCATGTGCTCAAAGGTATCGCTGACGATGCCTTTAACCTGCTCGTGTACACCAACGTTGATACCGTCGACACAATCATCAAAGAGTGTCGGCGGTTTGAACATGCCAAGAGCCGCCGTATAACCCAGAGATTCACCCGGCTGCCCAATACGGCTGCAAGTTCATCGTGTGATGCCGTTCGCCTGCCGCCAAGCTGTGACCACATAACCCGTATTGTTCGTCGCGAGATTGAAGCTGCCTGTCCTGCACCTTTTCCACCACCCGTGTTTACATCCCACGCCAGTGACCCAACGCCGCCATCAGTTTCCCTCATTCAAGCTGTAGTAAGGCAGGAGTTTGCCAATCTCGGCCTTCCATCGGCGTGCCCACTGACTCGTCCTGACGCTCAGCCTTATTCCTCTGGACCTGCTCGACGATCCTACACCTCTCCTGTCTCCTTCCGCAACCCTGCGGAATGGAGAACGCCCGACGATCAGCCCATCTGCTTCTCCTGTCATCAAGCCGGGCACATTGCTCGTTATTGCCGTCGCCGTTGGACCTACGCATCTCGCCAGACCTCCATGCACTCTACTCCTTTTAGACGTCCAGCCGCTGGTTCCCCTACTTACTACTCGTCGTCCTCCCACGAGCCTCTTCCCTCTGACGCCACTGCTCCTGTTCGCCGCTTCTCCCGCTCCCCGTCGCCACAACGCCGCCAGTCCCGCTCTCCGCAGCCTCGCCGCTTTTCCTCGCCGTCCTTCTCTGGACGCTCGCCGCCGGAAAACTAGATAGTGCAGCTTATGGAGGTGAGCTGCAATGCCGTCGTCCCCTGCAAATCCTCTGCTGACTCTCCCCACTCACCATAGCCTTCTAGAAGTCAAAGTCGACAATGTTCCTGTGACCGCCCTCATCGACACTGGTGCACACTTGTCTATTATGAGCGCCCCTTTACGCCGCCGCCTGAAGAAGATTATGACGCCGTCTACGACACAGACAATACGTGTTGCCGATGGTGGTGCTGTTCAAGTGATCGGAATGTGCACCGCCCGTGTTAGCATTGCCGGTCGTCACACTGTCGTACTTTTTGCCGTCCTTGCTCACTGCCCCCATGACCTTATCCTTGGCCTTGACTTTCTTTCGGCACACTCGGCCTTAATTGATTGTTCCTCTGAAACACTCTGTCTCGATCTTCCTCTTCTATCAGATGCCTGCGAAACGACCGTCAGCCGCTTAAGCCCCACCGCTTTTGTTCGCCTACCGCCTCGAGCCGTTACGTACGTGTGTTTGTCATCGACCCCACCCGTTCCTGACGGCGACTATATCGTCACTCCGATTACTGACGTACGCCTGACGCGCAATGTTACTGTGCCACATACCATCGCGACATTAGCTGATAACTGTGTGTTCCTCCCGCTACTAAACTTTGGTCTGACCCCTCAAGTGTTGCCCCACAAGATGTCACTTGCCCACCTCACCGCTATAACAGACCATGACGTCAAGGTTGTCGCCATAACTGCGCCTGAAGAAGCTGAAGTTTCCCGGTCACCAATTTCTGACGACAGCATTTTTCGCAAAATGATTGCATCAGACCTTTCTCCTGACCAGGCCGACGCTCTCTGTCGGGTTTTGGCCTCATACAGCGACATTTTTGACATTCGTGATCGACCCCTGGGTCAGACTAAGATTGTCACCCACCGAATCAACACTGGCGACTCTTTGCCCATTCACCGTCGACCTTACCGTGTGTCCGCATCAGAGCGCGATGTTATTCAAAAAGAAGTGGCGAAAATGCTTGCGAAGGACATCATCGAACCATCATCTAGTCCTTGGGCCTCCCCCGTCGTATTAGTAAAGAAGAAAGACGGCTCCTGGCGTTTCTGCATTGATTATCGGCACCTCAACAAAATCACCAAGAAGGACGTGTACCCTCTTCCACGTATCGACGACGCCCTCGACTGCCTCCATGGTGCCACCTTCTTTTCATCCCTGGACCTTCGATCTGGCTACTGGCAAATCGCTGTAGACGACCTGGATCGCGAGAAGACCGCCTTCGTGACCCCTGACGGCCTTTACCAATTCAAGGTCATGCCTTTCGGTCTCTGCAACGCACCAGCCACCTTTGAGAGAATGATGGACACACTGCTTCAAGGATTTAAATGGTCGACGTGTTTATGTTACCTGGACGACGTGATAATTTTCTCTCCCACTTTCGCAACACACCTTGAGCGGCTTTCGACCATTCTAGCAATTTTCCGACGAGCTGGCCTCCAGCTCAATTCCTCGAAGTGCCACTTCGCTCTTCGTCAAATTACTGTGCTGGGCCACCTCGTTGACGCTTCCGGTGTCCGACCAGACCCAGCGAAGGTACGCGCTGTCACGAATTTCCCCGTTCCTCGATCTGTCCATGACGTTCGTAGTTTCGTGGGGCTGTGCTCCTACTTTCGCCGTTTCGTGAAAAACTTTGCGGCGCTCGCACGTCCACTCACTGACCTTCTCAAGCAAGACGTCCCGTTTTGTTGGGGTCCTCTACAAGCTAACGCCTTCTCTGAGCTCATCGCCGCCCTAACGACTCCACCTATTCTTGCCCATTTTGACCCAGCTGCTCCCACAGAAGTACGCACAGACGCTAGTGGCCACGGCATCGGTGCAGTTTTAGCCCAAAACCAACGCGGCATTGATCGTGTTATTGCGTACGCAAGTCGTCTCCTTTCGAAATCTGAACGCAATTACTCGATTACGGAACGGGAATGTCTTGCCCTTGTCTGGGCGGTTTCGAAATTCCGTCCTTACTTGTATGGCCGCCCTTTTCGTGTTGTCACAGATCACCACGCTCTCTGTTGGCTTTCCTCACTGAAGGACCCTACTGGACGACTTGGTCGTTGGGCGCTGCGCCTTCAGGAGTACTCTTACTCAGTTACCTACAAGTCTGGCCGCCTCCATCTGGACGCGGACTGCTTGTCCCGCTACCCTGTTGACCAACCAGACGGATCGGAAATCGAACATAGCCCCTGCGTTATGTCCATGTATCAGTTTCTCCAGATTGGTGACGAACAACGCCGTGATGATTCTTTGCGATCGCTCATTGACCGGCTGGAATCGGCACCTAACGACGCCTCACTGCGCATGTTCGTCCTCGTGAATGGCACACTTTACCGTCGTAACGTCCAGTCCGATGGCCTTGAGCTGCTTCTCGTTGTGCCTAAACATCTGCGTTCAACGGTCCTGCATGAGCTTCACGACGAACCAACTGCTGGTCACCTTGGAGTATCCCGCACGTACGACCGTGTCCGGCGCCGCTTCTTTTGGCGTGGTCTCGCCCGGTCTGTTCGACGTTACGTGACCTCCTGCGATAAATGCCAACGTCGGAAACGTCCTGCTGCACCCCCTGCTGGTCTACTTCAACCACTCTCCATCCCGACCGCACCATTCTTCCGTGTTGGTTTAGACCTTCTCGGTCCCTTTCCTGAGTCAAGATCCGGCAACAAGTGGGTCGCCGTTGCTATCGATTATGCGACCAGGTATGCAATCACTCGAGCGCTCCCCACCAGCACTGCTACTGACGTTGCCGATTTTTTGCTCCACGATGTTATTCTACACCATGGCGCCCCTAGCCAATTGCTCACAGATCGAGGCCGTGCATTTTTATCCCGAGTAATCGACGATCTTTTGCGCTCCTCCTCAACGCAGCACAAGTTGACCACCGCCTACCATCCTCAAACAAATGGCCTCACCGAGCGCCTAAATCGCACCCTCACGGACATGCTCTCAATGTATGTTTCCTCCGACCACCGTGACTGGGACCTGGCGCTGCCTTACGTGACCTTCGCCTACAATTCATCGCGTCACGATACCGCCGGTTATTCACCCTTTTACATGCTCTTTGGCCGTGAACCGACGTTGCCAATGGACACCCTACTTCCGGCTGCTGCCGCGCCGCCTAGCGAATATGCACGTGATGCCATCGCTCGTGCCGATCATGCGCGTCAGATCGCCCGCTCTAGGCTGTCGGCCTCGCAAGCGACCCAAAAGCGCCTCTATGACAGCCGGCATCATGACGTTCGCTTCTCACCCGGTGCCTTAGTTCTCCTGTGGTGTCCATTCCGTCGTGTGGGCCTATCCGAGAAGTTGTTATCTCGGTACACGGGTCCTTACCGAATCATCCGCCAGGTCACGGACGTCACCTACGAGATTGTTCCCGTCTCTCCGACTTTGCCGCCTGCGATCGCTCCCAGTGACATTGTTCACGTCAGCAGACTGAAAGCATACCACCCTCCTTCTGACGACAATGTTTGAAGTGCGCCGAGACGGCGCTTCCACCGCCGGGGGTAATGCTACGAGAGACACATTCTGCCAGGGGCAGACGACAAAGAAGACGGTTCTGTCGGGTGCTGGTGGCTGTCCACCATCTTGGCTACTGTGTCTGTCTAGTGTAAATACAGTGTAAATAGTCCCGCCTTGTGTCGTTTTACGTAACAATATTGTTATGAAATTGAACAAGAAATAGAACATTGGGGCAAAATTGGTCTTCGGTCAAAAACAGCTGTGCCATCGTCTATGACGACGTGGAAACCTCCAAGACTGGAACGACCATACCTAAATAAGTTCAGTCACTTTAGCATTCGTTTAGAGGATGAAGGCTAAAGCCCGCGCGCTAACGAGATATTCATTAAATGACTTTGACATTGACGTTGTTACTTGTTTTCCCTTGTTCTCTTTTTTGGTTGCCTGGACACCGCCACTGGTTCTGCGTGTTTATGAAAGCACGGTAGAGCGGTCGTAACAAGTCTATGAAAACCATTAAGACACGTAAGCAGATACACTGAATAGCATTTTTTATCCATTTAATCAGCGAGGGTATAGCTACATGGGTTGTGTGTATATTGCCACGAGACAGTGCAGGGGATGCTACTGTCGGTTGGACGAAGACGACGGCGACGAAGTGGCCAGAGGCGCGCGACAGCCTTCATCCGTCGCTGCTGCTTGTACAAACCTTGTATACAGCCATACTCACTCCCTAAATAAACGTTATCCCCGTAACATCTTTGGTGGAAGTGCTGGGTAAACCTGTCAACGTGCCGGCTCCGTCAACCAAGCACGGAACTTCGAAGCGGTCGCCGTCTTGGTTGCTCCGCGATGACCAGTGAAGCGTCGCCGGTGCAGCAGCCACCGGCTCCTGTGATTCTTTTGCACCCACAAGACCCGGGAACCTTTTCTGGCACAGATGGCTTGGATGTCGAAGACTGGATCGACATGTACGAACGCGTCAGCAACCGCAACAGGTGGGACCCCACCGTTAGTTAGCCAACGCGATATTCTATCTGAAAGGACGGCACGCGTGTGGTACCGGACGCATGAAGAAGATCGTACAAGTTGGGACGCTTGCAAGGCGAAGCTGCGTGAGTTGTTCGGCAGATCATTTGACCGACAGCAGGCCGCTAAAAAGGAGTTGGGATCTCATATCCAGACTACCACTGAATCGTACATTTCGTACATACAGGACGTCCTGGGCCTTTGTCGAAAAGTTGACGCTCAAATGGCCGAAGATGAAAGATATCGCATATTTTGAAAGGAATAGCCGACGACGCGTTTAATCTACTGGTGTGTAAGGACTGTACGACGGTCGACACCATAGTTAAGGAATGCCAGCGCTTTGAACAAGCGAAGAGTCGCCGCATCACCCACCAGTTCCTTCGGCTACCTAACACTGCCGCCACATCATCATGCGAAGACCCACCGACGCCTGTACTGGCTACAGCGTCAGAAGATGTAACGCGTATTGTCCGCCGCGAACTTGAAGCTCTAGCTCCTACGGCCGTTCTTTCAGACGTTCAGTCAGCCTAACCTGCCCACCGTGTAACTCATAAAACACGTCCGCCAGGAGTTCGCGAACATGGGATTATCATCGGCCGCCTGTTCCATTCGTACATCCGAACGTACTCCCTGCAAATGTCACCCAGAACCAGGTCTACCCTTCGCGCTACAGAAACCCGGCTGACTGGAGGACGGCAGACGACCGACCTATGTTTCAACTGCTCTCGCGTTGGACACATTGCCCGTCACTTTCGCAGTAGCTGGCCGTCGCCTTCAAACTGGAGCACTGGATCTTGGCGTCGCCCTGCAGGCAACGTTCGACGGTCTTTCCCTCGCTCTGATCCACACGCTTCCGATGCCGCCGTTCCGCACTCCAGGTTTAGCCGCTCACCGTCCCCACAACGCCGTCGATCTGGATCGCAACGACCACACCGGTCATCGTCCCTTGCACGACCTGGCACCTACGCTCCGGATAACTAAGCCGTGCAGCTCCCGGAGGTGACGCTGCATCAGTGACCCGATATACAAATCCTCTGTTGACTGCACCTACGCGCCGAAACTTTCTGGACATTCAAGTGGACGATGTTACCGTTACTGCCCTCATAGACACCGGAGCGCAGATTTCAATAATGAGCGCTGCTCTCCATACTCAGCTTCGCAAATTGATTACGCCCGCAATTCAAAGCCCAGTATGGGTCGCTGATGGCAGCTCGTCTGCCGTTCTTGGAATGTGCATTGACCGAGTGTGCATTGCTGGCCATCAGACCATTGCTTTGTTTGCCGTGCTTGCGCAGTGTCCCCACGACGAGGCCCTCGGCCTAGACTTTCTCTCGACGCACTCAGTCCTTATCGACTGCTCCACAGGTGTCCTTCGACTGGAATTCCTTTTTGACGCCAGTGTGCTATGGACACTCCCAGCCGCTTATGTTCTGTCGAGTATCTCCACCTGCCACCGCAAGCCTCCACGTACCTCCCATTAAGTCCCTCACCTCTATGCGATGGTGATGGTGATTCCTGCCTCTTTTGAACTTTGGCCTTTCTACCCGCGTGCTACTTGCCGGTATGGCGCTTGCCACAATGTCATCGTTGCAGACATGCGCGATTTCTGTGTTAGCTGTCAACGACCCTCGGAACTGTTTCCGGCTCACACCGCCACCTCGTTGCCATGTGCCGATTTCGAAAAAAAAATATATCAGTCAACCTCCCGCATACGCAAGCAGATCTTTGTCGGGTCTTGCTGTCATATTCCGATATCTGTGTTTTCGAAAATTTCCCTTCAGGCCAGGCATCATGTGTTCAGCACTCCATCCACACCGGCGATGCTCAACCGGTTCACCGGTGCCCTTATCGTGTTTCCGCTGCTGAACGCGTCATAGTACAAAAAAAGTTGACAAAATGCTGGCTAGGAACAGCATCGAACCGTCCTAGTTCTTGGGCTGCTCCTGTTGTGCTGGTCAAGAAGGACAACGCCTGGCAATCTTGTGTTCATTATCGACACGTCAACAAGATAACCGAAAAGGACGTTTATCCCTTGCCCCCTGTAGACGACGCATTCGGCCGTCTTCACGACGCCCAATATTACTCGTCTATTGACCTTCGCTCAGGGTATTGGCAGATTGCTGTTGACCTACAGGACCGCGAAAAAACCGCATTCGTAACTCCCGATAGCCTCTATCACTTTAAAGCGATGCCTTTCGGTCTTTGCAATGCGCCGGCCACATTCGAGAGCATGATGGATTCGCTTCTTCGTGGCTTGAAATTGTCATTCTGTTTTCCACCTTGACGATGTCATTGTTTTTTCGCCAACATTTCACAGCCATCTTCAGCTCTTCTCCGCCATTCTCGAGGTATTCCGCAATGCCGGTCTCCAACTCAACGACTCAAAATGCCGTTTCGATCGCTGGGAAATAACCGTACTTGGCCATCTCGTCAATGCGGCAGGTTTCCAGCCCGATGCTGAAGAAGTTCGTGCCTTCAAGCATTTTCCTGTACGTTCTTCTGCTAAAGACGTACGCAGTTTTATTGGATTGTGCTCCTATTTCCGACGTTTCATTCATAATTTCGCCGACATTCCGCGTCCTCTTACTGCGCTCCTCAAAAAAGACGTTGCTTATACATAAGGCTCAATCCAAGCTGCTGCCTTTTTTGGCGCTTATCGATGCCCTCGCGTATTCCCCTATTTTAGCGCATTCTGATCCAACTGCACCGACGGAACTTCGCACAGATGCCAGCGGCCATGGAATCGGTGCCGTCCTGGTTCAGCGTCAGGGTGGTCGCGACGGTGTTATTGCGTATGCTAGCGGCCTCCTGTCCGCACCGGAGAAGAACTACTCCATCACATAGCGAGAGTGTCTCACTCTTGTCTGGGCTGTCGCCAAATTTCGTCCCTACCTGTTTGGCCGCGCCTTTACCGTCGTAACTGATCATCATGCCCTCCGTTGGCTTTCTTCGCTCAAAGACCCTACAGGCCGCCTTGGTCGTTCAACTCTGCACCTCCAGTACTCGTTTTCAGTGCTGCACAAGTCCGGTCAGTTTGTGATGCAATTTCGGACGACTGTCCGACTGTCTATCACGGCATCCCGTGAATTCCCCTGACGCCACCGAGCAAGACACCGACGCCTGCGTCTTGTCTACCTCGGACCTCGTTAATATACGGGACGAACAACGCCGCGACTCGGCTTTACGCTCTGTCATCGACAGTCCCAGCTCTGCCACACCCGACCCTTCATTCCACTTGTTCTTCATTCAGGACGGCACCTTATACCGCCATAATATGCTTCCTGAGGGCCCTGAACCCCTCGTCGTGCCTGCCCATCTACAGTCGGCTGTCTTTCGCCGGCTTCACGATGAGCCCACTGCTGGTCACCTTGATGCCACCCACACTTATGATCGCGTCAGGCGCCGTTTCTTCTGGCCTGGTCCCTACCGCTTCGTGCGACGATATGTCATGTCACCAGCTGCGACAAATGCCAGCGCCGCAGAAGGCTAGCAATGTTACCTGCCGGCCTGCTCCGTCCTATATACATTCACGCCGAATCATTTTTTCATGTTGGGCTCGACTTTCGGCCCCTTTCCAACCTCGACATCAGGCAACAAGTGGGTCACCGTCGCGACCGACTACGCGACGCGATACGCCATTACCCGTGCCCTCCCAACCAGCTGCGCTACGGATGTCGCAGATTTTCTCGATGACATCATCTTGCATCATGGTGCTCCTCGACAGCTTCTGACCGATCAAGACCGATACATTGTCTCGCGTCACCGAGGACATCCTTCGTTCCTGCTCTACCCACCACATGCTCACAACTGCTTATCACCCGCAAAGGAATGGACTCGCATAGCACCTGAACCAAACTCTGACCGATTTGCTTTCAATGGACGTCTCCACCGATCACCGCGATTGGGATGCTAGTTTGCCGTATGTTACATTCGCCTACAAGTCATCTCGACATGGCACCACTGGCTACTCCCCGTTTTATCTCTATATGGGTACGAACCTTCTCTGCCTCTCGATACTTCATTTTCCGTCAGCTTGCAACCACTTCGTATGTTCGCGATGCCATCGGATGTGCGCCGACACAGCTCGCCAGATTGCTCATGAACGGCTTATAGTGTCCCAGACTTCCCAAAAAGCCCTGTATGATAGTCGCCACAGAGACGTTTGTGACTTCCCTAGTGCCCTCGTGCTGCTGTAGTCTTCGTCCCGCCGCATCGATCTCTCCAAAGAGCTATTTTCCCGCTACAGTGGTCCTTACAGGGTCCTATGTCAAGTCGCCGACGTTACGTATTAAAAAATTATGGGGTTTTACGTGCCAAAACCCCGATCTGATTATGAGGCACGCCGTAGTGGGGGACTCCGGAAATTTGGACCACCTGGGGTTCTTTAACGTGCACGAGGTGGTCCAAATTTCCGGAGTCCACCACTACGGCGTGCCGCATAATCAGATCGTAGTTTTGGCACGTAAAACCCCATCATTTTTTAATACGTCGGCGTTACGTATTAAATCGAACAAGTCATCACGCCAGCACCATCTAAGCCACCGCCCTCTGCTATCATGCAGGTTTCGAGACTGTTAAGCCGTGCGTAACTGTGGCTCCTCTTGCCCGTCGTAGCAAGCACCGTGTCTGTGCTCTCGCCCCAGGGGGGGGGGGGGGGGGGGGGGGTAGGGCCACGATACAGTGAAGGGGCTGCTACGGCCGGGCGGCCAAAGACGACGGCGAGGAAGTGGCCAGGGGCTAGCGATGGCCTTGCATCCGTCGCCGATGCTTGTTTAAACCTTGTATATCGTTTTCGGAATAAATGCCCTAACACTATGCATGGTATTGTTACAACGCTGCACGCAACCTTGAAGAATGATTATCTTGAGGTGGGAAATACCCAGTGCGACGCACTCAGTGACCAAAGTTGAATTTTTTTATTCAAGCACGGTGCATGCCAATTGGCAAATCTATTGTGACCCAAGTTGTCTTCAGAGTTTAATTCAAGACTGATATATACCGAGTAACCCATACCGATTCACCCAAGTTGGTAGCAAATATAAACGACCCTGCGACCCAAGCTGGCGTCAAGGTTCATTGATGAAAGCTGCATACCAAGTGGCACGTACGCAGGAGCAAAGTTGGTGTCAGAATGCTAATTGATCACTATTGTAACCCCTTTTTTGAAATCGTTGAACTGCTCATGGACTGCAAGGTGGGCCGATTGTCTTGCATCATCGACGGCGCCCCATCATCAGCCTCGTCTTCGCTTACTAGCCCATGCGGCGATATGCAATACTTAACCCCTCTGCTGAACTCTTAACACGTTCTAGTCAAATCACCGTTGCATACTTCCAATGCGTAGATGCTCGGGATCTGGCGTGTTCATTACACGACCATAACGATTGCGCGGCATGAAGACTGGAACATTCCGCGACTATTGAGTCAGCTGACTACATTGAATTTGGCTCTGTCATTCTCTTGCCCTTTCAGCAGTAATGACAAGCTATTGAGCTCTTGGTGCATCAAGGGCCCTAGATACCTCATGCGTTTGCTCGAAGCTAAGTATGGGGAGAACCACTCGCTTCTCAGGAAGATTTAGTGAAGTAGTTGGCTTCAAATTACAATTCCAGGTGCTCTACTGAAAATGGCCAGTCAGTGCCACGCACAAATATTAGCATCTTGCCTTTATTCAGTCTGCAAAACAGGCTTACTTCTACAGGTCTTGTTTCCTCGTCACCGATATGTAGCCTCCTTTATGCACCTTCCTGGAGCACTTGCTCACAGACTGTAAGGCAGGCAGACTGCGTTACGAGTGGTCATCGGCAGCGCCACGTCCGTGAATTGGTTAGAGCAGCCCACTGCTCTACCCATTTAACCAATGACTACGTAGTGAGCCATGTTGGTGCGAAAGTAGTTTGGGGCGGACATTGATACTTCGAGAGAGACATACTGCAAACTGGGTGAAGCACCCCCTAAAATGCTAATTATAATAAGGTTTGCGCCATTACAAGGGTGGTTCTCCACCCTTGTAATGAATGACAATCTCGGTAGTTTTTGTTGCGATTAGCATTTTTACAGCACTTCATTGCACATTCAGGGAGCTGACTGTTTATCTACTATATATCTCGGCAAATATCCGCAAACCTGGTTATCTGGATAGTCCACAGTCAAATAGGTAGCGCGTTCGGCTGCTGTATTGACAGAATACAACTTGAAAGGTTTTGTCACTGGGTACCTATGTGCCGCTTTTTGACGGATCTCCTTAACGCCGACATGCATCACTGAGGGTGCAGGCTTAGGTAAGTGCCGCTTTAAAATGATTCCCTTTGACGCTGAATTGGAGCACAGTATATTTTCCGCCGGTCAGTGCTACGTTTCAATCACGGTGGAAGAATATTTAGGCGTTGACACTGCGCGCGAGCGAGCGTCCAGATGTTCGCCGAATTGGAGCACAGTATATTTTCCGCCGGTCAGTGCTACGTTTCAATCACGGTGGAAGAATATTTAGGCGTTGACACTGCGCGCGAGCGAGCGTCCAGATGTTCGGCCGAGCGCGGGCGCACCGAGTAGCTCTGCTGCAAGCCGATAGATGGCGCTTGGCCAACGGTCCCAGCTTAGCGGCGCCGGCGGCTTCGCATTCCTCTGCCTCCGCTAAATTTTTGTTCATAGTGGCACCAGTGAAACTCAAAGCGCGAAGGAAATTCGTTATTTCGGATTAAGCTGATGAGTGTACCAGGCTAAATGCTTTGCTAACGTGAACGTAGAATGTGCAGGGCGTGAATGACGTGAACACGGATCAATCGGGCAGCACTGAACGCCCACTCACATTCCGCTCGCGCGCACAATGTGTTGCGGCCGATCTAGTCATGCATACAAGCATAAAAAAATGAAAGCGTAAGCCCGCGTGCTACCCCTCGATTAGAGGAAAATAGTGACTGCACCGGAAAATTCAAACTCATAAAACCGTTCAAGCATCGTCACGCGAATTCAGAGTGGGCGCGATATAGTTTAAGAAATGAAACGGCGCAAGCTTGCGATATGCAACGCACTAGAGCAAAGTGGGTGTTCATGGCTAGAACCTATGATCAGAAAGCACATAGCTATGTAAAGAAATCTTTCAAAAGATAATTTATCAGGCGGGACGAAGGCAGGCGTTTTATCTTGGATTACAATATCACTACAACAGTTTACTTGTGAAAATATTTTTTATGTCAATTCCACTTAACATAGACTGTGTATATTATTCCTTTGGCTTTCGTCGTTTGGGGAGCGAGTGACTCTTGCAGGATCTAAAAAGTGACTTTATTTTTTCAAGTATATATGAGTATGTGAGAATGTAAGATTATTTGGCAGTGCATGTCCTCAAATACACGTACACCCACCACACAATTATTTCAGACTTTTTTTATTTTGCAATGACACCAGAATAAAAAAATGTGCATGACGCAGCTCAATAATTTTAACAGCAGATAACCATGCCAGAAGCTTACGCTTTCATGCACTCCCACAATGCAAAAATATGGAATAAAAACATCTAAGCGTTAATTACACAACATACGCGCATTGTAAAAAATAATTAGCTATATATAAGATGAAACAAATCTAAAAATCAGGTACAGATCTGCACAGACAACAGCAGCATTATATATATATATATATATATATATATATATATATATATATATGCAGAAAAATTTGCACAGGTTGCGTCGCATCGATGTCGAGTTTCGGCCGACGTCGCTTAAGTGCTTGCGCAGGAGGTTCTCTCTTCCTCGGCGGCTTTCGTAGTTAATTTGACCGTGTGAGGTACTTTGGACAGTTCGGAAATACGGTGGGAACCGCGTCCAGTAGCACCCTTCCATCGAGCTCCGCGTAATATGTCGTCGATATCATATCGCCTAAAAATGCTTGGCGCAGATGTGGTCGGTAGGCATTAGAGTTCTGTCTGCCCTCGGAATTGCACGGTGCCGCTGCTCTAAACGACCGCTGTCAGACGGCGCTTTGAATAGAGGCACACGCTCCGCACTAGTTCGGTATCCAGAATTGCAGTTCGTGACGAAGCACTTTCTACCCATTTCAACTTCTCAGAAGGCCGCTTCCACCTTGGTCGAGGGCCCGTGGCGACAATACACAAACACAAGATGATGAAAGGCGCGTGAACAAAAGTGTGCCTTCAAAACAGCACGGCCGCACATGCAAGCACAAAGTGCACAGGCAGCGAAGCACGAGCCTTCCCGCCGAGGCTGGGACCGCATACCGCAGCGCCCTCTACGACGCCGCCGAACCAGCTGCCACCAAGCCGAACATAATCTGGACGCGAGCGAGCGGCGCTTTCGCGCGCGTTGGGGGGAAAGTGTCAGCACCTCTCCTTATTCTTACACATTGATTTAAATCCACCTGGTGACTGGTGGATTGACTGGTGCATTTCAATGCACCTGGTGACACACACCAGGAGGTGTGTGTCACGGTTCAATGACTACCTTTCACAACATTTTGGGTAACCAGGTAATGGCCACTGAGAATGTGTCGCATACAATAACGAGATTCTCTTTTCTGCGATGCTGGGCACAATCAAACCAGTGCCGAACGCTAACCCAATGCCATTTCCCGCGTAACTAGGGCTGCACAGAACACACTAAAATAACCAAGCTGTCTCGTTCTAGTTGCGCTTGCCATTTGTTGTTAATTTTAGAGACGTGGTATGTGCCACGTACAGATAGATGCGCACAAGCGAGCGGCGGTTAGCCCACCACGAGGGTCCGTGTCCGTCAGTGCTCATTAGATGCATGCCGGCGCTGTAAGCGTAGTGCGTCGCACAGAGCATCCCCCCCCCCCCCTCCCCCGTAGAGGATAAGAGTGCTTTCATTCAAAGGCATGGTCCCCATGCTACCTGTGCAAACGCAGGTGCTACCGTGGAACTTGCGAGGGGTTAAACCGGAGCACATCAGTTCATGTATGCTGGCTTCGCGAGGTAAATCGCCACAAGGTCCTTTCGGCCATTCACAGTCACGGTGAAGGTCTTTTCGCCGCGTATTAGCTCCTCGAATCAGCTTTTCTAGAGCGCTACAAGTGATGGTAGGATGTCATCACGTCACACAAAGACGCGGCCTCATAAAGCAAGGTCCTGACTTAGACGACCTCATCCGTGGAAGGTTGCGGGCAAGAGTTTCCCGCACGCGTTGACGTAAAAGCCGCCGGTGTTCGACGTAGTCAGCGGCGACAGATCTGGTGAAGTAGGAGAGGCGAAGAATTCACCAGGTAGTCGATGGGTTGCGCCATACTCCACTTCGGCTGCAGCGCATCTGACGTCTGATAGCTGAGGGGAGTCCGAGTAGCACGAGGGGAAGTTCATCAACGCATGAAATGCGGGCGTTGCGAGCGATGATTGTAGCCTTGAATTGCCCGTGCAAGCGAATGACCATTGCGTCCGCGGAAGGTTGCTATGCGGTTGCGTGAACATGACGCACACCGAGAATGCTGGTCACCGCTCTGGGGCAGCCCAAACGAGAGATCCACCCGTACCGAAAACATGAAGGCGCGGTAGATGCCGTGATATTGCATACCCTGAAGGCCTCGGGCCAGCGTGTATAGCGATGAAGGAAGTGGGCCAATGGTGGATGTTGTTGTATGTTGTATGTGCCGCTTTTTGACGGATCTCCTTAACGCCGACATGCATCACTGAGGGTGCAGGCTTAGGTAAGTGCCGCTTTAAACTCGCAGCCTTCCTGAAACCCTCCTTTATGGAGCGGCCGGCAGGCGGTGGCACAAGTTTATGAATTGCGCCATCGCGGAAGCAGCTCGCCTCCCTATACGCGAAAAAACATTTACACGCTTTTCATAAATACGAGGAAATTAATGTGGCCAATGTTACACTGAACGACGTAGACTCCTGAATGCGATGTACAGAGGTGAGCGCCAAATATATTTTCGAACACACTAAGCGAAATGTGCAATACCCTGTATGTTTGTATCTAACCGTTTTTACGCCTTCCTTGGATCACTAGGTAGTAAGTGGTCGAATGGGTAGCGTATCGGGCTGCTGTCGTGAGGTAGCAGGGTTGGAAATTAACAGTGGTAACTTGGGTCACTTAATATGTAGCAATGTGTACATACGTGCCGTTGGAGTGTAATAGAATGGGGGAGTGGTTCCAATCGGACGCCTTAGCAAGCGCCGAGGGTGAAGCAAAAAAACGCAGAAAATGTGGCGGCCCTGCCATCGCCTTATTCTGAATCTCCGGCCAATTAACGTTGGCTTCGGCTGTTTTGGCAGCGCTCATTGGCTGAGGCGAGCTCGCGGGCTGAGTAGCTGTCGTCTGCTCGACGCACCGTGGTTGTTGCGCCGTTTGCGTTCTTTCCGCTGCTCTTTTTACATTTTACTTACGATAGATCGGTGGGGAATAATCTCGGTGTTACCGCCACCGTGTATCCGCCTGTCAAGGCTCCATGCAGCTGCGGTAGTCTCCGACGCGACAAGCGTCCGGCCGGCGAGTGGGGCCTCAAGTTAGGAAAAAAGTGATGGTGGCGCCACCTGAATTTTTAATAAAATATGCCTCGGCGCAGAGCCCTCGTTGTACCCAGTCCCCCAATCTAGTACACTCTAGTGCCGCTGTTAGACGAACGCTTTCACGCCGACATGGGTCACTGTAGATCCGCTGTTCGAAGAAGTTCTTTGACGGGCATGTGCCACTCAGTCTATGTAGGTATCCTATTGTGATGACAGGTTCTGGTTTAGTGTTGCGCACTCAAGGGCAACCTTGGTGCGAGTAATATACAGAGCCGTTTGTACACTTATAACACATTTGTATGGCACATATGAAAGAGTGAAGGGTAAAAACACGTTGAAAGGTTTAGAGTAAGTAAGTATTAAAGTGTTCCACCCGTCAATGACGCGGTAAATAGTAAATTGCATCTGAAGAAAAATACGTAATTTTCGAAATATCACCCAACTTAAATTTTGGGGTGGGTCAACTAGAAATGTGATAGCTGGTCAACTGAAGGCCATCATACTGTTGCAGTATGATGGCCTTCAGTGCTTTTGTTATTTGCTTCTTTACACGTTTGTGATCCTGAAAGCATCTCCAAGTTCTTGTTTAAGGCTCGGAGTCGATTCACTGTGAGCAAGACCCATTGTTCTATTTTAGATTAGGAACTGCCATATAGTACGTGTAGCATTGCGCGCAAACAAGGACAAAAGGAGGAACACGTTTTACACACATGAACAAACGGACAAACGAGTCGGACAAACGGGTCGTTGCATCAACGACCGGCTGCGCAAGCATGCAAACAGCGTAAAGAACAAGACGGAAGGGTAGCTGGCACTTCATTGTGAGGAATCCGGCTGCAGACCAAGGTTCAAAGAGTGCATGATCCTTGAAAAGTCGAACAATGATATGACACGCCTCATCGTTGAGGCCCACTGTACCACAACTTTAAAAGAAAAGCGCATTAGCATGACCTCTATCACCTTATCAGCTAAGGAAAGAGCTTATTTGAATGGCACGACAGGCGCGTGTTCACATTTTTTTTAAATGCGCATGCATTTCTTAGTCGGGGCATGTCAGTTGTCTGTCGGTGTCCGCGCGCCGGCAGGTGTTATCTCTCCGCTCTCACTCCCTCTCCCATAGCAACAGCTGCAGATGCGCGCGCTTATCCTCGCCCCTAGAAACCGGAGCAGGTGATGCGGGCGAAGTAGCGGAGAGTGAGTGGAGAGGAGGAGCGCGCTCTGGCGTGTGAGGGCGCTCGCATCGCGGCAGCTCGGCGGATCTCTCGCATGTGTGGAGAGAGTGTAGGATAGGGTAGGTGCAGTAGAGCACTGCACGGGCTCGGGCTTACCCGAAAGCCCGGGCCCGGCCCGGCCCGTGGGCCGGGCCGGGCCGGGTAGAGCAGTTTTTTCACGGGCTCGGGCCGGGCTCGGGCGCGGTGTGTGCTTTTTGACCCGGGCCCGGGCCGGGCTCGGCTTTTTTGACGCGGGCCCGGGCCGGGCTCGGGCTTTCTACGAGTTATTCTCGGGCTTCTCAACTCTGGAAAACGTGTATTTTTCGGTCTCGGATCGGGTTCGGGCCAGTTTCGAGTCGGGCTCGGGCCGGGCTCGGGCTTAAGGTAAAGGAGTGGCGGGCCGGGCCGGGCGGGTAACGTAGATTATTTCCGGGCCCGGGCCGGGCCCGGGTCTCGCAATAAAAGTTTTGATCGGGCTCGGGCGGGCCGCCCAATGTAAAAACGGGCCCGGGCCGTGCCCGGGCCGCAAAAATCGGCCCGTGCAGTGCTCTAAGGTGCAGTGCTTCGCCGCTCCTCTCGCCGTTCGCTCTCTCTCCTCCCTGCGCCCCACTCTCCCGTTCGCTCGCTCGCACGTATATATAAATGGAGTGAAGCGCGCGCCTCACTCTCGACCGTTCGCTGTCTGGGCGCCTCTCAAGGCGATGGCAGAAGTCGTTGAAGGCGAATGTGATGGCAACGGTACCCCTAGTGTAATACAATCCAACCCGAGCATTACACCTCTCGCTGGAGGTGACGTCACTGCAGTAGCTTCAACGTCATCATCAACCGGAGGAGAAGAAGCGGAAGACAAGGCTGCGAAGCGAAGAGCGCGTACGAAGAGACTTTAGCGACCACAAGGCTGTGATTATAGCCGTCATGTACACAACACAAACAGGTGCTGATGAATGTGTAAATAAATGGTTACGGTACAAATCCTCGTCTCGTCATTAATTTACGCCATTAAAATTACTACGCCGTATACTCTCGGCGCAAGAAATGCATTCGCATTTCCTCACGATTCTCCTCGGGAAGGTGGGGGTTATTTTTTTTGTCAGTGTGGTTCCGGCCTTGGTGTCATGCGCAGTACTGCCTGTGGCAAGGTATAAGTACGGTCACATTCTTCTCGCAATAAACTTGATAGTTTACGCTTCGTGTGTGTAAAACGTGTTCCTCCTTTCGTCCTTGTGGTTTGCGCGCAATGCTACACGTTCTTATGGAAAACTAACAAGCCCAAGTGGAAGCCCTACTGCCATATAGTGATGTGTAGGTAGGTTTATACTCTCCCCCCTCGCAGCACAGTTTCAAGTGTTTTCAAGATTTCGTAGGTATACGTGTAAAGAGGAAAAGGACAAAAACAGTGGCAACCGTGAGCCTACTGTCGGGACAAAGCTGGAAAGCAAGTGAAATACATCTTATAGACAGTACGTTAGGGTGATTAAAGTTGGACAATGTTCTTTCTATTTAAGGGTATGTGCATTTAAATGCCGCATGCGCTAGTAATTTCTGGAAACAGTAGAAAATGTCCCGCAGAGGGCATTTATTGGACATCCAGCGGATGCCGTGTTGTTTCTAATTTGGGAGGATTTGGGGATTGTGGGGGAGCGGGCTCTTTTTCCCCTACACCGAAGTTTGACCTAGTTCCGGACGTTGTTCTCTTAAGCTTGGCAGACTTTGCATCCGACGATGACGCCTTCGCTACGCCGGACATGCCGCGGTGTTCAGCGGCTTCCACAGACAAGCCACTTCGCACTGGCTCAGTGTTGGACCAAGTGACCGAGGATGCCCTCATCGCTGGCAAGTGGGATCCACTAGATGGCGAGTCATCGAGGCCTGGCTGCTGTAGTAGGCTGCTTGGTGGCATCCGAATCGTCGCCGGCACAACTGGCAGGCTGCGCACAAAAACATGGCAGTACATTAGTTTTTTTTTTTTTTTTTTGTCCCAGAATCGACATACCGCATTACACAAACAATGAAGCTTACACGTACTGTCGCGTACGCAGTGGCTCAAGTTCGCATCAAAGCGGTTCATGGGTGTCAAGCATCAGCGCTTGTCGTCGTAGAAGAAGCCGAGAGCGAAACACCACTTCCGAGTTTTGAAATTGAACCGGGCAAAGGAACTGAGGCAATTAAGGTCTCCGATGAACTAGACATGAGTTAATGCTCCGAGCTGTATACTCTTTTAGAGACCTACAAACATTTTGTCTGAGGTTCCGGGGAAAACTAACCTGCTAGGATGTCGCTTAGAATTAACTACCACCGAACCCATCTATACTCCACAATACCCGCTGCCCTTCGCCTTGAGAGAATTTGTGGAGAAGGAAGTTAATGACATGCTGAAGTTAGGAGTTATACAACGCTCTCAGTCTCCTTACAACTCACCCTTGGTCCTTGTAAGCAAACCTGACAAAACTTACCGAGCGTGCATTGATTTTCGCCGTATCAACAACGTGCTCACCGCGGATGCAGAGCCAATCCCGAGAACTGACGTAATGTTTGCGGAAGTTGGTACAAAGAAGCACTTTTCAAAGTTTGACCTGACGAAAGGCTATTGGCAGGTGCCATTAGCGGAATCTTCAAGGGCACAAACAGCTTTCTCCACTCAGTCTGGTGACTACTATTTTCGTCTTATGCCATTCGGGATCAAAACGGCATCCGCCATTTTCACTCGCGTGATGAGGACCTTGCTTGAGGGCATGAAAAACGTCGTGCATTATATTGACGATGTTCTTGTGGCAACCTCGAAATGGCCAGAACATCTCGAAGCTCTACAGCAACTCTCATCGAATACGAACGGCTGGTCTTACGATAAAACCACAAAAGTGTGAGATTGGAGCATCGTCAATCACGTTTTTAGGCCATCGCTTGGGAGGCGTACAAGTCCAACCGGTAGAGACTACAATCACGAAAATATTGAATGCGCCGAAGCTGCAGACAAAGCAAGTGCGATCGTTTCTTGGCTTGGCAGGGTATTATCGCGGCCTCATCCCGGGCTACGCCAATACAGCGCAGCCTCTGGTGGAAATGACGCGAAAATCGGCGGCAAACCAAGTGATTTGGACACCTGCACGCAAGGACGCTTTTTCCAGGCTTGAGCTCTCTCTCGTCGCGACCCGTGGTAAAGGCACCAGATCTCGACAAAGAGTTTGTGCTCCAGACAGACGCGTCCAACACAAGCTTAGGCAGAGTTCTGCTGCAACTATACGATGGTATGCTTCACCCAGTCTCTTATGCTAATCGGCAACTTCTCCCACGAGAGACACGGTACTCATGCGATTGAACGTGAGTGTCTGGCACTCGTATGGGCGATAGAAAAATTCCACATATTTTTATATGGAACCTTTTCTGTCGTGCAGACAGACCATGAGCCACTGCAGTATCTTTCGCAGGCTAAACACTTAAATAGCAGGGTACTTCCTTGGAGCTTGGCCTTGCAGGAATACTCCGTCCGCGTGGAACACATCAAATGATCTGCCAATGATGGTGCCGGCTCGATGAGCCGTTGTGACAGTGCAGAGACCTCAATATAAATGCATGTACTCTGATCAGAGAATGTATCCTCTGTGAACATTCGGGATATATTTGAACTCTGAACATTCTTTTTATTTATTTCCCGCGCATATATTTCCCAGCAGTTTTTCCCCTTTCTTCTTAAACAAAACAAACCAAAAACTCCTTCAAAGGGGGGGGGGGGGGCGCTCTTGTAATATACGCGCGGCCGTGCATTTGTGGTGTTGTGGGACCGACGCAAGAGGAGACCAAACAGAGAAGCAACACTGAGAAGAGAACAGAAAAGGAAGAAGAAAGCACGAGGCACGGGTGAAGGAGAGCGTGAGCTGCGGGGCTCGAAAGGCTGGCGGCAAGGAGGCGGTGCCGGTTCGGGGTGTGGCCGCAGCGCGTCTCGAGACGGAGCCAGTAGGCAGCCCTGCTCTTCGAAGGAGCCAGATTGTTCCGGGGACGTTCACGGACAACGGACCAGACTGTTCCGGGGACGTTCACGGACGACTCGCCAGACTGTCCCGGGGACGTTCACGGCCCACGGACCAGTCTGTTCCTGGGACGTTCACGGACGACGGTCAACGGTTGAGCGGTGTTGACGTCACGGAGTGGACTGGCCACTACAGATAACGACAAATATGGTGGAAGAGTATGCGGCCCATAGAGGCTTGTCGTGCTCGCCACAGAAATCGGAGCTATTAATCATTGAGCCAAAACATCAAAGGGGACAAGCTGGGAGCAGCAGACCCATCAATGTATTCGTAAACGGATATGAGGTTCCCAAGGTGGAGGAAATCTGAATTCTGGGCATGTATATCCAGAGAAATAGATACAATGTCACCACAATCAAAAAGTTAGAAGGATACGCGGCGCAAGTCACGGGGATCTTTAGGAGAGTTGCACTCAAAGGCAGGGGCCTCAAAGAAACAGCCTCCTCAGGCTCATGCAAGCCTTTATTACTAGTCGAATAGCATATACCACACCGTATCTTGTTTTTAAACAAGGAGAAAGACAAAATAGATGCGATCATTAGGAAGAGCGTTAAGAGAGCCCTAGCGCTCCCAGACTCGACTTCGACAGACCTTCTCAAAATGGGGGTTCACAACACACTAGTTGAGCTCACTGAGGCAGTACGAGTGTCTCAGTTGGAAAGATTAGGCCAGTCCAAAACAGGGAGAAAAGTCATGGAATGGGTAGGGATCCAATGTGACAGGGGTGCCCCGACTGGCAAGAAAGACATTCCGTTGGACGTGCGTAAACGTTTCCGAATTGCCCCCCTACCTAAATATATGCACCCTATCTACAACAAAGAGATGAGAGCTCACAGGGCTAAGGCTCTCGTAAATAAACTTAACACACCGGCGCATAAAGTAGCGTACGTGGACGCCGCTTGCGGCTGCGGTATCGAAGGTGGTAGATGGCGACGGGTGCGTTCAATAGCGTGCTCCACGTGCACGAGGGACGCCTGTACAGCTGAGGAGGTTGCAGTTGCATAACGTTTGTTTGGGTTCCGGCCCATGAAGAAGTCGCAGGTAACGAAGGCGCTCACGAGCTCGGCCGAGCACTTTACCACCGGGCAACTCTAGAGCAGCCAGTTCCAGGGATCAAAGTTCACATAACGTACAGGGAAATTGTAGATCATTAAAAAGCCGAAAGAAAAATCTTTCCGCCTTCGCATCGGTCTACATCACCATATTGGATCTACTTAACTCAGACGAGGGACTATAACGACGCCCTCTGCAAAATTTGTATGGAGAAAGGTACGTTAGACCATGTAATACGGGAGTATGCTGGTTCCCCAGGGGCCAAGGAAAGCATTGACAGTAGAGAAGCCAGGGAGGCCTTGCTCCAGAGCGAGGCTGAAGACGACCAGAGTCGAGTAATCCGCCTGGCCGTTGAGGCCGTGGAGACTCACCGTCCTCAACGCGCGGGCACTGCTTTGACCCCCCCCCCCCCTACCTACGTGTAGGTTAAGAGGCGGGCACCCCAGCTCGGTGGAATAATAAAGTTTTCAATCAATCAAATGGACGGTCAGGCGAGAGGACACGGCCTTGGCCCACGACCTGGGCTCCGTCGATCGTTGCTAACGCAGTTCCGCACCCGGTCTCACCGACGTGTCCAGGAGAACATAGCTCCAACCCACTCATCGACCGTGCGGGCCGCCACAACCCAGTTTGACGTGGAAGGCAGCGTCGACAAGGGGCTCTGAGATTCATCCTCCGCCGCACCCTCGGCAACCACCCCGTCGTCTGAGCCGACGCAACTGCCCGGGTAGATCCGTGTGTCACAATCGCCGTGAATTTACTATTTACCGCGTCATTGACGGGTGGAACACTTTAATACTTACTTACTCTAAACCTTTCAACACTTCACTCTTTCATATGTGCCATACAAATGTGTTATAAGTGTACAAACGGCTCTGTATATTACTCGCACCATGGTTGCCCTTGAGCGCGCAACACTAAACCAGAACCTGTCATCACAATAGTGTCACGTAGTAGTAAACAGTCGTAAAACTGGGAATGACGAAACTGATTCTTTATTGGGCGAACCTGTGCCCACAAAAGCAAGTTACACTTGAAGCACAACGATAGCGGCGAACACAGTCGGCGATCGTCGAAATCTGATCAGCGGCGAAACGCGTCGGCCCCCATACCTGAGTCATCGAAGGCTCCAGACCAATCCCTGACGCCCGCGCGCCCTCCAGAAAGCTCCAGACAACCCGCGTCGCTCACACAATCAGACCACACGGGCGTCGGTGACCACAGACGACGGATAGAAGCATCGACAACGTCCGAGAAGCCCCCAATGCAGGCGCGTCCCGCGCCGAGCGACAACGTTCAACATTTGTCACCCAATGTTGAAAGCGGCCACCGGTGAAAGATAAACTTGTGTACGTGTCAATACCCTCCCCTTAAAAAGCATCGTCCCGATGCTACAAACAAACACGAAAGCGAAAACAAAACCATGCGTAATAAACAAAATAAAAAAACAATAACAAAGTAACAAAGTACCTAAGTTTGTCAGCGGGCATAGAAAGGCTTAAGACGCACCACGTGGATGACTTCAGGTCGTGCCCGGCGCCGCTGTGATTGCGAAATGCCGTCTGGCACGACCTCATAGTCCAGTGCGCCAATACGTCGGGTGATCTTATATGGTCCGAAATAGCGACGTAACAGCTTCTCGCTAAGTCCTCGTCGGCGTATCGGAGTCCAGACCCAAACACGGTCACCGGGCTGGTACTCGACGTAGCGTCGTCGAAGTGTCGGCTGTCGGTCCTCTGCTGGTTCTTGATGCGCAGTCGGGCGAGCTGTCGACCTTCTTCGGCACGCTGCAAATAGGTGGCAACGTCGAGATTTTCTTCGTCGGTGACATCCGGTAGCATGGCGTCAAGCGTCGTTGCCGGGTTCCTTCCGTAGACCAGGTTGAACGGCGCCATGTGCGTCGTTTCTTGCACGGCCGTGTTGTATGCGAAGGTCACGTACGGAAGGATGGCATCCCACGTCTTGTGTTCGACGTCGACGTACATTGCCAGCATGTCGGCGATGGTCTTATTTAGGCGCTCGGTGAGGCCATTCGTCTGCGGGTGGTAGGCGGTGGTCCGGCGATGGCTTGTGTGGCTGTATCGCAGGATGGCTTGAGTTAGTTCTGCCGTAAACGCAGTACCTCTGTCGGTGATGAGGACTTCTGGGGCACCGTGACGCAGGAGGATGTTCTCAACGAAGAATCGGGCTACCTCGGCAGCACTGCCTTTGGGCAAGGCTTTTGTTTCGGCGTAGCGGGTAAGGTAGTCCGTAGCTACGACGATCCATTTATTCCCGGTCGTCGACGTCGGAAAAGGCCCCAGTAAGTCCATCCCAATCTGCTGGAACGGTCGGCGAGGTGGCTCGATCGGCTGTAGAAGTCCGGCTGGCCTTGTCGGCGGTGTTTTGCGTCGCTGACAGTTTCGGCATGTCCTTACGTAATGGGCGACGTCGGCAGAGAGGCGAGGCCAGTAGTATTTTTCTTGTATCCTCGCGAGCGTGCGGGAAAAACCGAGGTGTCCAGCCGTTGGGTCGTCATGGAGAGCTTGCAGAACCTCTGGACGCAATGCTGAGGGTACCACGAGAAGGTAGTTGGCTCGGAGAGGCGAGAAGTTCTTCTTTAGGAGAATGTCGTTTTGCAAGAAAAACGACGCCAATCCTCGCCTGAACACCTTCGGCACAGTAACGGTCTTGCCTTCCAGCTAATCTACAAGGTTCCTTAGTTCCGGGTCGGCTCGCTGTTGTTCGGCGAATTCGTCGGCACTGATGGGTCCCAAGAAAGTGTCGTCATCCTGGTCATCCTGTGGCGGCGGTTCGACGGGGGCGCGAGACAAGCAGTCGGCGTCAGAGTGCTTTCGCCCGGACTTGTAAACGACGGTGATGTCGAATGCTTGAAGTCTCAGACTCCATCGTGCGAGGCGACCTGAAGGATCCTTCAAGTTAGCTAGCCAACACAAGGCGTGGTGGTCGCTCACAACTTTGAAGGGCCTGCCATAGAGGTAGGGGCGAAACTTTGATGTAGCCCAGATGATGGCGAGGCACTCCTTTTCTGTTGTGGAATAATTTGATTCCGCCTTCGATAGCGACCGACCGGCGGAATGTATATAGGACGGAGCAGGCCGGCAGGTAACATTGCTAGCCTTCTGCGGCGCTGGCATTTGTCGCAGCTGGTGACATGACATATCGTCGCACGAAGCGGTAGGGACCAGGCCAGAAGAAACGGCGCCTGACGCGATCATAAGTGTGGGTGGCATCAAGGTGACCAGCAGTGGGCTCATCGTGAAGCCTGCGAAAGACAGCCGACTGTAGATGGGCAGGCACGACGAGGGATTCAGGGCCCTCAGGAAGCATATTATGGCGGTATAAGGTGCCGTCCTGAATGAAGAACAAGTGGAGTGAAGGGTCGGGTGTGGCAGAGCTGGGACTGTCGATGACAGAGCGTAAAGCCGAGTCGCGGCGTTGTTCGTCCCGTATATTAACGAGGTCCGAGGTAGACAAGACGCAGGCGTCGGTGTCTTGCTCGGTGGCGTCAGGGGAATTCACGGGATGCCGTGATAGACAGTCGGACAGTCGTCCGAAATTGCATCACAAACTGACCGGACTTGTGCAGCACTGAAAACGAGTACTGGAGGTGCAGAGTCGAACGACCAAGGCGGCCTGTAGGGTCTTTGAGCGAAGAAAGCCAACGGAGGGCATGATGATCAGTTAAGACGGTAAAGGTGCGGCCAAACAGGTAGGGACGAAATTTGGCGACAGCCCAGACAAGAGCGAGACACTCTCGCTATGTGATGGAGTAGTTCTTCTCCGGTGCGGACAGGAGGCCGCTAGCATACGCAATAACACCGTCGCGACCACCCTGACGCTGAACCAGGACGGCACCGATTCCATGGCCGCTGGCATCTGTGCGAAGTTCCGTCGGTGCAGTTGGATCAAAATGCGCTAAAATAGGGGAATACGCGAGGGCATCGATAAGCGCCAAAAAAGGCAGCAGCTTGGAGTGAGCCTTATGTATAAGCAACGTCTTTTTTGAGGAGCGCAGTAAGAGGACGCGGAATGTCGGCGAAATTATGAATGAAACGTCGGAAATAGGAGCACAATCCAATAAAACTGCGTACGTCTTTAGCAGAAGAACGTACAGGAAAATGCTTGAAGGCACGAACTTCTTCAGCATCGGGCTGGACACCTGCCGCATTGACGAGATGGCCAAGTACGGTTATTTCCCAGCGATCGAAACGGCATTTTGAGTCGTTGAGTTGGAGACCGGCATTGCGGAATACCTCGAGAATGGCGGAGAAGAGCTGAAGATGGCTGTGAAATGTTGGCGAAAAAACAATGACATCGTCAAGGTGGAAAATAGGATGACAATTTCAAGCCACGAAGAAGCGAATCCATCATGCTCTCGAATGTGGCCGGCGCATTGCAAAGACCGAAAGGCATCGGTTTAAAGTGATAGAGGCTATCGGGAGTTACGAATGCGGTTTTTTCGCGGTCCTGTAGGTCAACAGCAATCTGCCAATACCCTGAGCGAAGGTCAATAGACGAGTAATATTGGGCGCCGTGAAGACGGCCGAATGCGTCGTCTACAGGGAGCAAGGGATAAACGTCCTTTTTGGTTATCTTGTTGACGTGTCGATAATGAACACAAGATTGCCAGGCGTTGTCCTTCTTGACCAGCACAACAGGAGCAGCCCAAGAACTAGGACGGTTCGATGCTGTTCCTAGCCAGCATTTTGTCAACTTTTTTTGTACTATGACGCGTCCAGCAGCGGAAACACGATAAGGGCACCGGTGAACCGGTTGAGCATCGCCGGTGTGGATTTCAGTGCTGAACACATGATGCCTGGCCTGAAGGGAAATTTTCGAAAACACAGATATCGGAATATGACAGCAAGACCCGACAAAGATCTGCTTGCGTATGCGGGAGGTTGACTGATATATTTTTTTTTTTCGAAATCGGCACATGGCAACGAGGCGGCGGTGTGAGCCGGAAACAGTTCCGAGGGTCGTTGACGGCTAACACAGAAATCGCGCATGTCTGCAACGATGACATTGTGGCAAGCGCCATACCGGCAAGTAGCACGCGGGTAGAAAGGCCAAAGTTCAAAAGAGGCAGGAATCACCATCACCATCGCATAGAGGTGAGGGACTTAATGGGAGGTACGTGGAGGCTTGCGGTGGCAGGTGGAGATACTCGACAGAACATAAGCGGCTGGGAGTGTCCATAACAAGCTGGCGTCAAAAAGGAATTCCAGTCGAAGGACACCTGTGGAGCAGTCGATAAGGACTGAGTGCGTCGAGAGAAAGTCTAGGCCGAGGGCCTCGTCGTGGGGACACTGCGCAAGCACGGCAAACAAAGCAATGGTCTGATGGCCAGCAATGCACACTCGGTCAATGCACATTCCAAGAACGGCAGACGAGCTGCCATCAGCGACCCATACTGGGCTTTGAATTGCGGGCGTAATCAATTTGCGAAGCTGAGTATGGAGAGCAGCGCTCATTATTGAAATCTGCGCTCCGGTGTCTATGAGGGCAGTAACGGTAACATCGTCCACTTGAATGTCTTGAAAGTTTCGGCGCGTAGGTGCAGTCAACAGAGGATTTGTATATCGGGTCACTGATGCAGCGTCACCTCCGGGAGGTGCACGGCTTAGTTATCCGTAGCGTAGGTGCCAGGTCGTGCAAGGGACGATGACCGGTGTGGTCGTTGCGATCCAGATCGACGGCGTTGTGGGGACGGTGAGCGGCTAAACCTGGAGTGCGGAACGGCGGCATCGGAAGCGTGTGGATCAGAGCGAGGGAAAGACCGTCGAACGTTGCCTGCAGGGCGACGCCAAGATCCAGTGCTCCAGTTTGAACGCGACGACCAGCTAATGCGGCAGTGACGGGTAATGTGATGATGATGATGATGATGATATGTGTTGTTTTTTTTTGTGGCGCAAGGGCCAGGTATGGTTAAAGAGCTCCATGACTGATAATGTGTTAAGCGCTGGTTGATTAGTTGCGATGATTAGATGTAGCATGGCTGTAAAGTAGCCTAAATTAAATCGTTATCGTAGAAGAGTAAAACGATATATAGTATAAAATTATGACAGTGTATTGTGGAGTAGTCTATAGGTACAGTACGAATGACAGGTGATCATGGTGCTAAAACGCGGGAATATGGAAATAGCCCGTATGCCTTAAGGCTTTTGAGCCCAAAGTCTGGGAGGCAGGTGCTTTCTTTTAATGCAGCTACCGCACCAGAAACCTCTATTAAGAGGCTGTGCTACGGGTTTCCTGGGGCTATAACATGAAAAGTGTGTACATCTTAAAAATTCCAACAAGGATTGATATTTAAAGTGAGGTTCTATACCTAAGACTATTAGAGGATGAAGTGGAATTCGCTGCCGGTGTGGTAATGGAAAATGCTTTTTCCGACTAGCGTTTAATTTAGTGCATTGCAGCAGCATGTGAAGCACGGTAAGTGGCTCACCACATTTCTCACACGTGGGTGGATCACCACCGGACAAGAGGTATGCATGTGTACTGTGTGTGTGTCCTGTCCTAAGTCTGCAAAGGGTTACTTCTATGCGGCGGTTCTTTGATACCGGCCGCCAGTTGCCAAGATACGGCTTGATAACACGTAGTTTATTTTCTGTTTCTTTATCCCACAACCGCTGCCAGTAAGCCCTGAGCTTTTTCTTTAGGGCGGACTTGAGGTCCATTATAGGGACAGTCATGGGACAGTTGGCAGCGTTTGCGTGGACGGACGTGGCTAGCTGGTCAGCCAACACGCTTCCTTCGATTTCTCGGTGCCCCGGCACCCAGCATACCACGATATGCTGCTCGGATGCACAGGTGGTGCATAATACTGAGTAAAGGGATATGATTACTGGGTTTTTATAGTTTTTGACAGTTTTCAAAGCGTTTACGACGCTCAAAGAGTCTGTGTATATAACTGCCTTTGGGATATTAAATTCTTTGAGAGCAGTTGACAGACATGGGTCGCTCGCCTGCCGTCCTCCAGTCAGCCGGGTTTCTGTAGCGCGAAGGGTAAACCTGGTTCTGGGTAACATTTTCAGGGTTACGTTCGGGTGCACGGATGGCCAAATGCCAACGGTTCAACAAATGCCAGCTATATCATATATTGCTAATAGCAATAAGGTTGCCAATCTCAAAAGGATGAATGCACGGTTAGCGGCGATGATATATTCAAAACAGAAATTCAGGACTGCAGCTATTCTTATGACATTGAGAATTTGTATTTTTTTATTACTTCAATGGAATTGCAATATTTATGTGTCGATAGGAAAGTGATAAGGATTTTTATAGTTTTCAGCGTTATTAAGCATTGCATATGCATATATCGTGCTCGATGCAGCCGGTGACCGATTTCTGTTGGAGTATAGCAAATGGGAACATTATGCTAACGGAAATTCAAAGCAGTCTCAATAATTGAGCAGCCGGAAAACACGATGATTTAAAATGTCAGTGATCACTTACAGCAGTCCAGTGTACTGGCATCATTCAAATTATTTTAAATACCGCTGTTAATGATTACCCAATGTTACTGATGTTACCCAATGGAGAATTAGGCCACCTCTATGGCAGCGTTTATGAAGTCGGAGTAACAGTGTACAGTTGCATATCGTCATCGTAGCGTTGTGTTACTCATTTCGAACTCCTAACCTTTTATTTAATGACGCGTTTGAAAACGCCAAACGCGTCATTTAATAAAAAGTGAAGAGTTCGAAAGGAGTAACACAGCGCTACGATGACGATATGCAACTGTAAAAGGCCAAACGCGTCATTTAATAAAAAGTTAAGAGTTCGAAATCACCATCACCATCGCATACAGGAGGTGAGGGACTTAATGGGAGTAACACAACGCTACGATGACGATATGCAACTGTACACTGTTACTCCGACTTCATAAAACGCTGCCATAGAGGTGGCCTAATTCTCCATTGGGTGACAGAATGAGCAACAAGTAAAAGACAGGCAAGCGATTGAAGTAGGCAGGATCGCAGTGCACAGAAATATTGAACACCGTGAATCGCTTATGCGTAAAAAATGCTAAGCAGAGTATTTCGTCCATTTACAGGGTGTTTCACATAACTTGAGCCAAACTTTAAAAATATGCAAATGCCACATATCCGGACAAAACCAAGGTAATGTGCTTGGAGATCGAAAATATTTTTTGGATTCCGCCTAAATACATTTAGTCCTCATTCATTATTATAATTAGATGAAAAGTGTCAATGAGAAAATTGTTCAGCAACATGAAATAATTCACCGGGAGCAAGCTGCGCACCACTGGACCACTGCCTACAGCAAGCGGATGACCCGGCAGTCTGACAGCAAAGAGCATATGAACTCGAAGAAACTCTTGCTGCAAACGCACTAGAACCGAAAGGTGTCTTGCTTCCTGAAAGGGTTCCTACACTTTTACACTGTTTTTTTATAGGACTACAGACACCTGCGATGCTTTTGCTTCCGTACAAGTGACAGCTTTTATGTTGGTTTGGGAAGTTAATTGTAGCATAGAAAGGCTATATCAAAGAATATCTTCACAGAGAGCGGCATACACTCGTATTACAGCATTCACGGAAGCGTAACAGCAGTGTTTCTTGATATCATACGGAAGATTCTCGCGTATAATCCGATTTCTTGCTTTTAATATTGAAACATTAGGTATCCCTGTCATTAGTCTGTCGAATGTCACCTCCGAAATCGCTTGCTTTGGGAAAGGACACAGACGCTGCTCGGCGTGCTCAGCAACTACCGCATCTACAATTGCACGACAAGACAACACACAGACGCTGCTCCGCGCGGCAGCAGCGGCGAGCGAATTGACATTAATGCTGTGTCTTGCTTCAACACCAACTAAGCGTCGAAAACACAGCGCATACGAAGCTACCACTTCTCGGCGCACTTTGTACAGATCACAGTTCGCTTTGAATATGAGGCCCGCGCGGCCACGCACTTTGTCCACGTCGCAGATTGCTGTCAAGATATGGGCGCCCACGTGGCGCATGCAGCAGCCGCCGGTAGTGGAAGGCAGTCCCAGTTTGACCTTGGCTGAGCCTGAAGGTCAGATTTACGGAAGCAGGCGTTTTCTAGGTTTGTACCTTAAGTAGTAGAGCTATCGTTATAAAACTCCCGATACAGCTTTCTGTTGCGCAATAAGTATTTGCGTGTATTCGCGTGGTTCACGCTCAGAAAAACGCTATTATATAGCACATATTGAGCCACATAAAGCTGTATCTGAAGTTTTTCATGTTGCGCTACAATTTTCTCATTGGCCACTTTCATGTAATTATCACATTTGAGCAGTTGATTAATGATGTAATTAGGCGGAATGCAAAATTTAATCTCAGTATTCTCCAAGTGATGGCAAACCACATTATCTTGGTTCTTTCCAGCTACGTGGAATTTGCATATGTTTAATGCTGGGCTCAAGTTACCTGAAACACTATATAAGGAAGTCATGAGCCAATTTTCCAAGGGAGTGGGAAAACATTCTCTTACGTAAAATTTAGCAGATGGAACGAGCGGTGGAGGAAAAGTGTTTCCACGACCTTTTCAGCATTGCGTATGCAAAATGTATTGATGTGCTTTGACCTTGCGTAGTTGGCCTGAAAATAGAGACATGTTATGAAATTACACATCGACCGATTAATAAATTATGCAGTGATGAAACAACTGAACTGTAAACACTGCATGATATACTATGTAGGAAACAATGATTCAGTTTTTATGGGTATGAATTCACCCCTTCCCTTAACCTATACTACGAAACTATAGTACACTTTGGGATCCAGCGGTAATAGTACACGCGCACAAAATTATTGTCAGGTGCGATTGCACTTAAGAGTTCAGTGATACTCTTCACGTTGAACAACCGCATATAATAGTGTAATAGGAGTGATTTAACACAAGGGTTCTGCCCGAGCTCCATGGGACGAATTACTGAAAAGCGTAGTATTGGTGTGACAGGACTGTATTAATGACAAGCGCACGAAAACCAGTCGATTAGGGGTTTCACCTTATGCATGAATCTATTGAAAGTGAGGAGACATGCTAGCCGTAATATCTCGCGACTGTCAATTTTGTCTTTGTACTGGTAATGACTCAAGAGAAATCAATATTTAGGTGCAATATCCCATTGCATATCGACAGAACTCGCGAAAACGGCAAGGAGAGACGGTACCGATACGTGCACAATGTTATTCCTTTTGCGCTGACAGTTTTTACCTGCTAACGTGCAAGTTTCGATTGCATCTTTGCCCAATCAGGTTGCGTGCGCGAAGGGTACAGTTGTGTACATTCTAGAACCTGTACGCGCGCAAGCGATAATGCCGCATTGTTCAACGAATTATGCATCAATAGTCTAAGCTTTTCAATATTTGATATAATTCGACGTTCGACGGCTCTGCTAACTTCATAAAAAAGCTATCTTCTTACGTCACGCATTTGGACGTGTAATATTCTTCATCTCAACAACATGACATCTCCCTATTTCATTCGGCGAAAGGCGGGCTTCACATAAAACTAAGTTTCCGAACTTTCTCGAATGTCGCCGATTGTTCATTCAAATTGCGCGCGTGACGGGAATACCGGTGTTAGACTCTCGAACGTGCGTTAGCGCAAGCAATGACACTGTGATGTTCGATGATTGATGCATGAATAGTCGACTCGTCTGACTGGTAAATTTTAATGGACGACGGTGCTGCTCATATTCATTATGCCTTTGCAGAGAAGCTGTAGACTTCTACCCTTCAATGCATTTGTCGTGTCCGCGTGGAAAAATGTGAGTCAATCCCGGAGGTCGTGTTATGTATACCGGACCAACCCGCGGACGAGGAGAAGCAGGCTTCATGCACTTCGCCCCTAATATTAATAATAAATTATAGATGAAATAACTCAATCGGGGTGCATTGTTTCAAGTTGATGAGTACACTGGAATCTTGTCAGCATCACACGGAATCACGAGCAGGAGGCATTGCGACATACCCTTATGTACAGTCTGTTTCACACTTAGGGGAAATCTCGGAGCGCATTGCATCGCGATGCGGCAAGCGCAGGAGTCGTGTCAGGCCCCGGACCCGGAAACTCCATTGGTTTTCTGTCCACGCGAATTGCAGAAACCACAATCGCTTTTGCATTTTTTTTTCTTGTCAACCCTCTCTCAATTGTTTCTCTCTCGCCTTCAACTATCGGTGGCGTGGCCCGCGCTCGCGGTCGGCCATGCTGATAACGGCCAAAACGGCAGCATTTTTTTTTTCTGGCAATATGCGGTCAGTTTTGCGGTTTTCGCCTTCCTCGCTAGCAGTGTGGTCCATGTGGTACCCTACCGTTGCACGTTTGTCGGCTTTTTTCCGCAATGTCTCGTAGCTATCGCTGTTCGTGTGGTTCGATGGTGTACGAACACATTAAGACGAAGTGAGCCATGCGACGTGAAATTCTACCGCATCCCTAAAGACAACAGGTGAGCACATTGAAGTTCATGGTTTTTATTTGGTGTTAATAATTGTGCACAGTCATAGGTGGCTGTCCAGTGGTGAGGCACGATCTAGCTGATTTGAGAACACCTTAACGATGCAGTAAATCGTTATGCCACAAGCAGCGAACATAAAGCTCCTGATAAATATAGTACCACCAGTGTGTATCGTAAGGAACACGTGTGTAGGTGTGCGCTTTGTACTTATTTTTCGCAAATTGGTTGCCATCGTTTAAAAATGCATTTCTGAGAATTAAGGTTCACATATCACAACTAGTACTCTGCCGCGACGCGAAACGAGCTCAGTTTTGTATGTTCCAACTGCGATGTTATAATGACCTTCACTGTTCTTCAGGATGGAAGCGTTAACTATGCTGGAAGGACGGACCTAATGCGTTTACCCAGTGATATTGTCAACAACCGCAGGATATGCTCGGCGCACTACACGGAGGTGGATTTCATGGACCAACCGACAAGCAGACCGGCAGAAGCTATTCTGCGCATTGGCCATTAGAGCAATTACAATTACAATTAGAGCAATGTTTTTTACATGTGCGTGCATGAAACACCATCCGCGTTTTGTGGCATTTTATGTATAGTGTGTTGCACTGTCCGCTACAATTCTGGTTTTCGAAATCGAACACAATAAAGTGAGTCCAAGGAAATGTTGTGTTGTAAGTGGAATTATTTTTATATGTAGTTTGACCACATGCTTGCTTGATCGTAGTAATGAACGGGATTGCGTGCATGAAAACGCAAAAAGAACCCACTGCGCACAAGCACGAATGCACGGTCTAACGCCTGGCACAGCCAGACAGGAGAGGAGCGCGCGCTTCGGTCCGGCGATGCGTCTCAGAACGCCCGCCACAAAAAAAAAAAAAAAAAAAAAAAAAAAAAAAAAGGTCGCGCCGCGGGCAACTAAAGACAAGAAAGAAGCACTTCGCGAAAAAAGTTGTCGCAGTTTCACCTGAAAGGCGAAGCATCAATTGCGATAGCAAACTTGTAGAGAGCTATACGGAGTAATGATATTAGCTTTATCAGCTGTGTAAACTTGGACATGCAGCAGCATCGGCAACACGCAGAACTTTGTCGACGCCATCGGCGTTTTGCCCGCGTTAGCCCAAAATGCGTGCGGCGTTGGTGACTGTTGCCGGAGCCTCTGATATAAAAAGTTGTCGCAGTTTCACCTGAAAGGTGAAGCATCAATTGCGATAGCAAATTTGAAGAGAGCTATACGGAGTAATGGTAGCAGCTTTATCAGCTGTATAAACTTGGACATGCAGCAGCACCGGCAACACGCAGAACTGTTGACGCCGTCGGCGTTTTGCCCGCGTTCGCTCAAAATGCATGCGGCGTTGGTGACTGTTGCCGGAGCCTCTGATATAAATAGGCACTTGGTGCCGCAGCTAAACGTCGCCTCCCTTCCCTCCGCTCCCCCCCACGGCCTTTCGTGCGTCGGAAGAAGGCACGTTTGCTCTACATATATGGTGATTGTAGAGGAGGAAAGAGACGCCTACTTCTGCAGTTCTTAAGGGAGCACAGAGCAGAACGCGCGTTTGTTCTCCGCCGTGCGTTCACTCCCCGTGAAAGCGCGCGTCCCTCGCGCCCTTTCACTGGCACATACAGCGTTCGGCGCGCGGCGACGATTTCATCTCCATTGACGTCATACGGAACCTCACGGCGACGGCGACGGCGACGCCGACGGCAGAAATCTGCTTTTGAGTGTCCATATAATTGCTATCGCAATAAATAGGCACTTGGTGCTGCAGCTAAACGTCGCCTCCCTTCCCTCCCCCCCCTCCCCCACGGCCTCTCGCACGTCGGAAGAAGGCGCGTTTCCTCTACATATATGGTGATTGTAAAGGAGAATTGTCGCAGTTTCACCTGAAAGGCGAAGCATCAATTGCGATAGCAAATTTGTAGAGAGCTATACGGAGTAATGATATTAGCTTTATCAGCTGTATAAACTTGGACATGCAGCAGCACCGGCAACACGCAGAACTATTGTCGACGCCGTCGGCGTTTTGCCCGCGTTCGCTCAAAATGCGTGCGGCGTTGGTGACTGTTGCCGGAGCCTCTGATATAAATAGGCACTTGGTGCCGCAGCTAAACGTCCCCTCCCTTCCCTCCCCCCCTCCCCCTCCCCCACGGCCTCTCGCGCGTCGGAAGAAGGCGCGTTTGCTGTAAATATATGGTGATTGTAAAGGAGGAAAGAGACGCTTAATCTGCAGCCCTTAAGCGAGCACGGCGCAGAACGCGCGTTTGTGCGTTCACTCCCCGTGCGTTCACTCCCCCTGAAAGCGCGCGCCCCTCGCGCCCTTTCACTCGCACATACAGCGTTCGGCGCGCGGCGACGATTTGATCTCCATTGACGTCATACGGAACCTCACGGCGACGGCGACGGCGACGCCGACGGCAGAAATCTGCTTTTGAGTGTCCATATAATTGATATCGCAATAAAAGAGACGCCTACTTCTGCAGCCCTTAAGCGAGCATGGGGCAGAACGCGCGTCGCGCCCCTCGCGCCCTTTCACTCACACATACAGCGTTCGGCGCGCGGCGACGATTTCATCTCCAAATGACGTCATACGGAACCTCACGGCGACGGCGACGCCGATGGCAACGGCGACGGCGACGCCGACGGCAGAAATCTGCTTTTGAGTGTCCATATAATTGCTATCGCAATAAAATGAGGGGAGGGGAGGCGAGACATGCGAGGAGGGATAGGAAAGGTACGAGGGAAAGGAGAAGCCAGCGGAGCAACGTTATCATAAAAAAAGGAAAAAAAGTTCTATAGCGAAAGAAGGAGAGTGAAAAAATCGCACTGCTTTTTTTTTCGCCACCGTAGTACCGTCAGCCGTCCGCTAGGGCCTAACTGAAGTGCGCCTTGGCGCTAGCGTCGACTTAGCGTCTGCTATACAGAACCAATGGCAGGTATAGGAAGATTCACCCCCCTGGTCGGGTGCCGGAATCAGCTCTCGCAGGCGCAGACGCTCGAGGAGCGTTATCTTGAAGCGCGTCAACTGGTCGACCGCTCAACGCACGATAACGCGCCTCGAGCGTCTGCGCCTGCGCGAGCTGCTTCCGGCGCCCGACTCCAGCGCTCGCCGCATCGCGATGCAATGCGCTGTGTGTGTGAAACAGAGTGTACAACCATACACCCTCGACTCACAAGAGGACACTGCCACCGACTGCGGGGATGTATGCGCCGGACAAATGAAAGGCAGAATTGTGATATCAACTGTGTACTTTAGAAGTTCATGACCACGCACATAGCATGGTTTAGCCGTATTGGCATCGCCCTTGTGATCATTGTTGGAGACTTCAATGTGGATGTTTGAAAACCATGACAAGAAATGGTTCACTCAATTTGTGCTAGTAAAATTTTGTTTGAAGTACCACACCAATACAAGTCACTCAAGTATTCGATAGTCGTGTATAGATTTACCTTTGGCCAAGATTCTGCCTACTGTTGTAACCGAACAAATATTCATATCACAGTAATTGCAAAGCTATACTCACTGCCATTACCAAATTGCAAAATGAATACATGTATATTTGTCTATCCATGCGCAATCTGCTACAGCTTCGCTGGTCATCCACTTTCACAGAGTTGGATAAGCCGCAGAAACTGCGGATTATCGTACACTGCATGTCAGCTATCTTTTTAATAATCAGCAATCTTTTAATGTCAGCAATCTGTTTTTTTTAATAATCTATTTGTAAGGCAATATACGAAACTTTCTAATGCCGTGTTGCAATACCAGTGCGAGAACATTTAACAAATGCTGAAATATATTGATAACACTACTCCTTACCAGTGCAGCGATGGTAGCATTGTCAACCAGGACCAATGTCTTCATTCTGCATTGCTCGAAGGATCCCCCTGTTTCCATGCAGTACTGTAAAATGTAAAAACAAATTGTGAAGCCCGGTACCCTGTCCGCCATCGCTATTGGTACTTTTATTTTGAGTGACACATTTAACATTGAGAATACAGAGATATCTAGATATAGCTTCAGTTATATATATATATATATATATATATATATATATATATATATATATATATGATCAGGATCTGCCCACATTTTTGGACACGCACAGAAGCCTAGCCATAAACAGTTTCACTGTAAAAGAAATAGCCTAATAATATAAGAAATGATATTTTAAGCAATAACCAAGCTGTATTTAATACCACGCGACTTACGTGCACTTATATACAACATACGAAGTTTTCCAAAACTTTGATTTGGGCGCTCACTGAGTGGGCGCGAAGAAACGACGCTGCAGAAGTAAAGACGTTTGAAGCGTCACGTCCTCTCCATCCTCACGGGTGCTACTCCATATTAAGCACCTCAAGACAAAGGTGCTGGAGAGATTCATGTCGTCTTAACACACTCGCCTCCAGAAGCTGCTTACTGAGGAGCACCTTGGTGACCGGCTTCCCTCCCAGCGACCTCCATCCTCACGGGTGCTACTCCATATTAAGCACCTCAAGACAAAGGTGCTGGAGAGATTCATGTCGTCTTAACACACTCGCCTCCAGAAGCTGCTTACTGAGGAGCACCTTGGTGACCGGCTTCCCTCCCAGCGACCTCCACGTCCGTCACCGCTGTCTTACAATCTACAGACCCTGCGAATCGCGCCTTGACGCTTGCATCGACGAGCTCGCCGCCTCACTCGCCACACTCCGCAGCCCCCTTCAGGAGACCCGTTCGCCTCGTCTCCGTCATCGCGCTTTTTCGCGCACACGTCAAGCTCGGAGTCCCAGCCCTCCGCCTCTCTTATGGCACCACCGGCGTTTCCGACACCGAGCCAAAAGTTCCCTGGCGCCCGGTTCCTTATAGACACAGGCGCGGAAACCAGCGTAGTTCCCCCGACCAAGGCTGATCATTCTTGGGCACCAGGGCTCCTCAGTCCCAACCTCCATGAATGGGCACAGAAGCTTTAGCGCGTCCAGTCAACAAACGTTTGTTTACTCAATTTTAATTTCTCACCTCAGGAGGTGTAGTTTTTCTCACCTCCGTAAGATGGCACTTCTAGTGCAGCGACAGTAAAGCAAAGCGCGTTCCAAGATGGCGTCTGGGAGGAACAGCGTGCGCTCCCGCCCACGGCGTGAATAATTTTTTCTTACTACATAATATTCACTGCATCCTTAATTGGAGAATAGCCCAGCTGTTTTGAAGAGTGTGCACACAGTTGGCGTCAGGTTTAGCGTGTGTACTTCGCTGCATTTTTTGTAGCGTGAGCTACACTGGCCGATGCTGAGCAGTTTCGCGTGGCTCCTGGAGAAGCGTGCTGCGCATGAGCAAGGAGCAGTGACGTCACACGCCGCACAGCTGGCGCGCCGGGCGTTTTCCCAGCGTGTGCGCTAGGCGTTTGCTAGTGTGGTATAACCATGGAGAAGGAGAGCGAAATTGCTGCTCAGCGGCGCAGAAGAGCGGAGAAGCGCAACTCATCAGATCCCGAAGTAGTTGCCTGGAAATTAGCGGTTGAGCGTAGGAAGAACGAACAGAGGAGGCTAAACGTGCTGCGGAGACACCGGAGCTAAGGGAGGAACGTCTAGCAAAGCGGCGTTGCCAGGAGGCTGAGCGACGTGCCCGACCATCTCAGCAGCAGCAACAAGACGCCGTCAATGACGTCAAGGCTCGCGGATTGACGACTATGCGGTGAAACTTAGCTAAAGCGCCAGTGCAACTCGGACCTTCGAGACGGACTTCGTAAACAATCCGTTTGAATATCTGTGCGACGTGTGTGGGATATCTCTGCGACGTGTGTGAAAGACGGTGGCACATGAAAACTTGATGCCTGTAAGTAGTGCCATGCGTGAGACGTTGAGTTTAGCGGCGGCGCCTGAGTTGGGTGAAACAGTGGCGCGGGTTTGTACAACGTGCAAGAACTTTCTCGTTAAGGAGAAGATTCCACTCTTCAGCGTTACCAATGTGTATTGTTACCCGCCCATGCCACCAGGTCTACCGGTTCTGAACGATGTGGCCGAACGTTTACTTTCACCACGGATTCCCTTCGTTCAGATCCGTCGTCAAACGAACTGGAGAAATGGTCAGTTTGGCATTAAGGGACCCATGGTGAAAGTGCCGGTAGACACGGACGAGATGCTAAAGCACTTGCTTTAGATGATAGATGCATAGTGGTGAACATAAAGAGGAGAATGTTTGCCAAGACTACCCACCTGTCGAATATGGTTTCTCGCGATGTGCTTGCACAGTGGGTTGAGGTACTGAGAGACTCGCCGCTGTATAAACACTACGGAATAGGGACGTTTGGAAAGGCTGGTGACTTCAATCGTGCTCCAGACTCTTGTTCCATTGAAAGACACGTTTAACCTGAACTTAGCCAGTTTTCCAACTGTACAGATGATCTAATGAGGAACCACCAATGATGTGTATCACAGACAGACAATCAATTCAAAATACTGCGTTGGGGCCATAGAGACGGCAGCGTGTTGCTACACTGACCACCGAGCTGTCTTTGTGGCAATAGAGAAGGAACCAGACGTTGAGCAAAAAAATAAATATACAGATGTCACGTATGCGTATACCGTGTGTGTCATTGAAGGAATAGTAAGCATGATAATCAAGCTAATCCTAGATATCCAGGAAAGCTAAGAATAACCAACTGAACCTTCGTTCACGATACGTATATCATGGCACAGCCGAGCTAAGCCACTGCTAATTTTTTTTTTACTCTCGGAAGCTACTTCATGCTGAGATCCACTACAGCGTTTTCGGCCGAGGGCTACTAGCCATCTACACTGCGATACAGCACTTTCGGAATTTTCTGGCAGGATGCCCGTTTTACGTGCTGACCGATCATAGGCCACTGGCGTATGTTTTCCGCACCAACTCATCTAAGTACGTGTCACGCGAAGGCCGCCATCGCTTATATTTCGGAATTTACAACCGACATCCGCCATGTGAAAGGTTCCAACAACACCGCCGTAGATGCCCTTTCCCGTATAGCCGCGGTTGACTCTGCATCTCCATCCGTCGACTGGGCCGCATTTTGTTCCACACAGCAGACTCGTAGCGAACTCGCCGCTTTTCGGGAGAACCTCCCTTCCCTCCGACGACGGCTTGTACCTCATCCATGCTCGCCTGAGCCCTTGTGGTGCGATGTCTGAGCAGACCTTTCCTGCCCTTTTGTTCTGGCTTCCTTACGTCGCACTAGTTTCCACTCTCTACACGACATCTGTCATCCAAGCATTCGGGCTATGCAGCATCTTCTAACCCAGCGCTATTTCTGGCCCGGAATAAATGCTGTAATGCGCGCTTTGTCGCGCACGTATCTGCCCTGCCAGACGACAAATGTCTCCCGTTATACCAAGACGCCTCCCCAAGCCTTCCTTCCACCCGGCCGTCTTTTCCACCATGTTCACCTCGACAGTGTGGGCCCTCTACCCATCTCTCAAGGTTACCGTTATGTACTATGACCTACCATGGTCGACCGTTTCACACGCTGGTCGGAGGCTGTTCCCATCCGCGACATCGCCGCTGAGACGGTTTTCCGCGCTTTCATTTCTGCGTGGGTATCTTGCTTTGGTTGTCCTGGCACCGTGACAACAGACCGTGGACGCCGATTTGAGTCCTCCCTGCTTGCTTGCTTGCTTCTATTAATTATTAAATTAATAGAATTCTCGGCGCCAGGCATTGCCGTACCAATGAGTATCACCACTGTGCCACCGACAACTGAAGAACGCCCTGACTACCCGCCTTAATTGTGCCACCTGGGTTGACGCCTTGCCCCTTGTGCTCCTGAGTTTACGAGCCGTCCCCCGGACAGACCTACAGCGCGCTGCAGCAAAGCTCGTGCATGGCAGTTCTCTACGTCTCTCCGGAGACTTCTTTACATCGACGCAGCTAGCATTCCACCCCACAACAATTCCTACAACGCCCCCTGAACTGTGTTAAAGATCTCCTACCCACTCCCCTCCGTCCATCCCACCGCAATACTATCTTCGTGCACCCCGACCTGGCCACTTCAACACACGTTTTCGTGCGCTGAGACGCTGTCCGACCACCGCTAACCCCAGCCTAAAACGGTCCATTCCGCGTCCTCCGCCGCGTCCCGAAAACTGCCACCCTCCTACAGAACGGACGAGAAGAGTGTCAGCTTGGACCGCCTCAAGCCGCTTTTTTTTTGACGGCGTTCAAAGCGCTTGGGTGAGCGTATCACCCCTGTGCCACCGACAACGGAAGAACGCCCTGACTACCCGCCTTAATTGTGCCACCTGCGTTGACGCCTTGCCCCTGGTTTTTGGGGGCGGCGTCACTATCGCGCGTGTATAGAAGAGAAGGTGCCATTATCCATTTTGAATTTCACTTCTCTCGTCGTAATGGAGAGGCCGCGTGTAGTGCGCACTCCCGGCGACGATCGCCTTCTCATCTCTGTTCCTGCCGTCGTTTTACGTAGACGCGTTGCTCCTCGGGAGTCCTGACTATACGCGGCCTCCCCATTCTTTGTCACCTCTGTGTCGTGTGCTAAACAGCTTCGCTGGTGATGCACCTGCACAGAGTGGAATGGCATGCGCGCTGCATTCGTGGTAATAAATCTAGCGGCAAAGCGGGAAAAACTATCAATGCATCGCGGCCACGGATAGTGGTGCCGATGAGGGCTGTTGTATGCACGCGAGTGTGCGAATAGTACCCCGAGTTCTGTGATACCAGATACAAATTGCCATCGTTGAATTGTTATCAAAAGCGCTATCAGAAAGACAGAATATGTTGGTCATCCAGGCCCTTGAATAAAAAAAATTAATTATGGGGTTTTACATGCCAAAACTACGATCTCATTTTGAGGCACGCCGTAGTCGGGGACTCCGGAAATTTGGACCGCCTGGGTTTCTTTTACGCGCACCTAAATCTAAGTACATGGGTGTTTTAGCATTTCACCCCCGACACTTCCGCAGGGAACATGGTTCACTGACGCATGCGGCTCTTTCTGTCAAATGAAAAAAAGGCTTCTAAGGCAACACGGACAGTTACTCTAGCGCTTTTGCCAAGAGTGCGCGTGTCATGAAACCGTGGCTCGCAGCCACAACATCAGACATGCGCAACTAGGTTGCGCATACTTCCTCAATCATTCCTTCAAACATCGCTAGGTTTATTCGATATACACTCCGCCGCATGAATAAGGAACAATTCACAAAGGTAGTCTCACGCTTTTCCTCGCAGCCAAGTTTGCTAGTATTGCATATGCAAGGGTATAGTTTCGCCGAGTTTCTTGGACGCCGAAAAACACCCGTGGCACTTCGCGCCTGCCACCGACCCCACGACATTTTTTTTGCCTATGGGAGAGTTCCGGGATATAGGGCACAACTTCAGGCCTCATCCTTGAGGTCTGCGTAGCAGCCGCCACTTTATTCCATATTTCAACTTATCCAGTAGTGTCTCGGCAACGGCAGTTAGGATCGAAGACGGGAAGCCTGCAGCCAAAAGTCGGCTCACCTGTCTTAAAACTACAATGCATCCTGTGTGGGCACTTATCAGCGCAGATATGAGGCAAAATGAAGCGGCACTTTTTATTAACCTTAGAACGTGCAGGATCGAAAGATGAGCAACGGTGCTCATCGTTCCACAGGAACCGCAGATCTGAAAACTACATGCAAGCTTCTAGCGGTAACTTGACCGTAAGGTTAAGGCGTCGTCCCTTGCTCTTTATTACCTTGTCGCTGCAGAAATAAATCTAAAAGCGATAAAAAGTTCTCAAAGGTGGCGCCTCGGTTATTAATAAATGAAACGTCACCATTATCTTCAATGTAGGCTTTAATCGAGGCAAGAAGCTTATAACCAATTAAAAGGTCAGCGCAGGAGTATTTACAAAGAACCAATGAACTGTTGGTATGGAAGGGCCATAGACTTCAAGAGTCTTCAGCTTGCTTTGCAGGAACCCGCTAACATTAACCTGCCAAGACCCACTGACAAGGAATAAATGACAGGCTTGTGCGTCCTTGCGGAGAAAAAAAGATAAGGTTGCTGCTTTAGCAACTTTTTATTCCTCTAGCAAGCACTGCGAGACCAACTTCCTTGTAGAAGGTAACAAACTTCCGGATTTCACCTGTACGTCACCCTTTCCTGCGGTAACAGTTTTGGTTGACGGCTGACAAGGCTTTCTCGTTGAAGGTGCCCTCAGAATGACTACAAAAGCACAGTCCTCGTTTGCCTCCAGTAGTTTTATTTATTTTTTTATTTAAGGAACGACACCACTTTGTTTAGTGTCGTATCGTTATCTTTGGCCGGACCATAGGATGGCAGCCTCTTCTGTCATGCGCAGCAACCGCGGCCTACCCAAAAAGGTATTCGTATCTGAGAGTCAAAGGCTGTAGGCCTTATAGTGTTGGCAGGTGTCTCCATGCCCTTTCCCACTGCATGTCCGCAACTTTCTTGATGAGCCTAGTCAAAGTTATTCCAACCATGGAAACGTCGGTGGCTGGCTGGCTATTCAAGGTGCACCGGGCGGATACGAGCATTTCATTTCGCAGAGCCGCGCCGGTGCTACATCTCTTGGCTCTACCTCGGGGTCGACGGCGTTGAGTTCGGAGGAAGAGCGAGATGACTTCCCTGTAATATTGTGGCGTGTCTTCCGCACTCTGGTACAGATTCCTTAACGCTAGGGGGACAAGTACCCTCCGAAGTAGACCTAAGAAATACACTAAGGGCAACCCTAGATTAGGTAGGGGCAGCCTAGGACCTAGGGAGCCCCTACCTAATCTAGGGTTGCCCTTAGTGTCTTAAGGCATAGGCGGAAAGTTAATTTTTCCGGGGGGGGGGAGGGGGGGGCTGGGGCCTGACCAGCTTTCTGAACCCCACCCATGTATGCACATACACACATTACCTTTTATAACAATTGCACTGGAACTTTCATGTGACCTCGAAAGATTGAAGGGACGAGCTTATACGAGTATTTGCAAGACCTCAGAGGAGAAGGAGAATTCCATTTTACAGCCTGGCTCCCCTCGCACCGCGAAGAGACTGGCGTTTCTTGGTTGAGCCATGCGACCAGCGGATTCAGTTAATCACGCTAGAGAGATAATTATTTTGTGTTTTGTTCGTATTAAAACGCACAAGTGCACATCTATAAAAAAAGTAATGTGTACGCCTTGTAAAAGTTTTAATACCAAAGATACAACCAAGAAATATTTTCTTGACGAAAGGTCAGATATTCAAAAGATTAGACATAACATATATAAAAATGAAACGATATATAACCATTTCTGAACACAACTTATGACTAGAATTAGTAGAAGTATAATGCGATTCCATAACGCCATAGTTTCATTACATGTCAAAGCATGCTTTATGACACTGGTTTCGTTTATTTTCCGGAAGCAGAATAAAGGGTTACAGAGTACAGAGGGTGCTCAAATAGATAAATATATTAACAAATAAATAAATTAGAACAATATATCAAAAGCGCGAAAGGACTCGATAGCAAAATAGGAACAGCGTGGATTGTGTGATTTAGCGGCAAATGCTGCATATGACTAATACAAATTAATAAGGAAAATGCACAGATAGACTATAGAGTTTTACAAATAGCGCAACCACGCGTCTTTTCTTACCAAAATTAATGGGTTCACTCCGCGCTGTTATTACCCCATTTTCATTCCTTTGCATAACATTCTGCGTTGTTTTCTAAACCAGGTGGTTTGCTTTGACGTGTAAGTTGGCGCCTTTCTCTCTCCTATTAAAGACATCAGTTCGTTGTCTGATGCGATGACTTCCAACATCATTGAAAAAGTGTTCGTTCGGGCACTTGATCTGGAAGTGGCAATGGCAAAGACAAAGACGTAGTGGGGCTGGGTCCGAGGCTCTCTTGTCGGTCTGAAACCTGTTCGAGCCTGTGCGTTTTGTGCAGTCTTGAATAGACAAGCGCTAGCCGTTTACCGTTCATTCAATACTCCCCTAACAATATGCTTCGTCCTTCCTTCCCTATGGCAAGCTTCTCAATTTGGGACTTATGCTGCCACATATCAGGTGGATACCTGTTTAACGAACACAGCACTGTGTCAAGTGTGTCAAGTCGTCGGCAATCTTATTCAAATTGATTTCGCGGGACAGTTCTTTGTGGGCGTGCAAAATTGCCAGATGGTTCAAACGGGCTGTCCAGTCGTCGACCGCAAGTACATTTTCAGTCGCCGGAGGCAAGAAAATGATCTCTTGGTTGTGGCTGACGAGACCGGTATGGCCAACGCAAATTTTTTACCTTGGCCATTTCCGTAGTCGCAGGTGTTCGCCCTAGCCCCCCCGTAAACATGTGCACGACGTCTCCGAATGTGTGCAATGATGCCGACCTTTGCTGGCTCAAAATGTCAATCAGAATATCTATGTCAGCATATCTCTATGCGAAATTAGGCGTCCTGGTTCAAGGTCGTCCCTGTTGAGTATGTTACATATTGCGACTTAACCTGCTGGTCTCCTTCAGCCCATTGATGTTCCAACCGAGCCGTTTTATCGAGTGGGCCTTGACTTGCTCGGTCCCTTTCCAATTTCCACGAAAGGCAACAAATAGATTGCAGTCGCTGCGAATTATACCACTCGATATGCAATTACTCGAGCGTTGCCAACCAGCTGCGCCACAGACGTAGCCGACTTCCTACCGTACGACGGCATCCTGAAACATGGTCCTCCATGTCACCTACTCGCAGGTCGCAGTCGCTGCTTCCTATCTCGTGTGGTTGACGCTCTACTTCGATCCTGTGCTACTCAGAACCTTACGACTTCATTTCACCCTCAAACCAATGGACTCACCGAACGCCTAAACCGTACACTGATCGACATGCTTTCCATGTACGTTTCCGATGTTACACCACGATTGGGACGTTGCGCTTCTGTTCGTCACATTTGCATACAACTCATCGCGTCATGAAACTGCCGGTTACTCACGCTTCTATCTTCTCTTTGGACGCAATTCCTTACTACTATTTGACACCTTGCTCCCTTCTGATCCGGCCTCCACGTCCACGACTTCTAATGCGAAAGACGCCATCGCGCGTGCGCTCGTCGCGCGCACAGTAGCCCGCGCTCGGCTCTCGTCGTCAACGACCGCACATAAGTCCATTTAAAATCGTCGACACCATGACAGCGGGCTCTCGTCCTTCTCTGGTCTCATCTCGTCGTGTCGGTCTCTGAAATGTCGCGGTACGTCGGACCCTACCGCGTGCTGCGCCAGGTGCCTCCTGTCACCTATGAGATATCTCCCATGGCATCCACCTCATCGAGTGCCACACCACGAAGTGACATCGTACATATTTTCCGCCTGAAACTTTACAACTGTGATAGCCCAATTTGACCACAACAAGCATTGTGCTTCATCGGCTGGTGATAATGTCACGAGCAATGGCAAAGACAAAGACGTAGTGGGGCTGGGTCCGAGGCTCTCTTGTCGGTCTGAAACCTGTTCGAGCCTGTGCGTTTTGTGCAGTCTTGAATAGACAAGCGCTAGCCGTTTACCGCTCATTCAATACTCCCCTAACAATATGCTTCGTCCTTCCTTCCCTATGGCAAGCTTCTCAATTTGGGACTTATGCTGCCACATATCAGGTGGATACCTGTTTAACGAACACAGCACTGTGTCAAGTACTTCATAGAGCCTCTGGCGGTACATGTCACTCGCTGATGGAAACACATGAGCTGAGGAACCTTCTTCATAGCGGCGTGGAGTCTTCTTTCGCCTAGCTGCTAGAACACACGGGTCCTCAACTCCTACTTTACCTGCCTCTGCCATACATACGCGGGTCACGCGCTTTATTTTGGAGTTACCAGGGGCCTTTAGATAGCGAAGCAGCAATAACCAATGCAAGTAAAAAGCTGTTCCTTCTCGGTCCATAAAACTCATAATTATGAACACGTATGACTGTTCATTATCTTTTAAAACCGCAGAAAATTTCGCCGTTTATTCTAACAGTTAGCATCATGATCAAAATTATCATGTGCATACGAAAATTACGAGGACATTTTGACCGACCTTGCTCATTGAAAGCCTGGCCCACGCAGCGTTTTCAACAAATACACTCGGATATTGGGTAGTTAAACTTTCCGCATCATCTGTGGCTTTCGTTTGGCCTTTTCTTTCCATTTTAGCTACCTGCTTTTACTTATTTTTTGAAACGAAGCAATACTCTTCATTAATTCTCGGTGCAGAATATTTGCTGCCGTTCTGCAGGTAGTTAAATTACACATTTTCGTACCGATTTCTGCATTACTCCTCAATTATTCTAGCCATATGTTTCTGCCGCGACCGCCACATCGCCCAAGTACACGTCACGATTTCGGCGATTATAGTTTTGTTCTTTCCTGTATGGTCTCTCTTTCTATGAGTAAAGTTTACTATCTGACTACGCAACATTTGTCTTGTTTGACGCATTATATACAGTGACGTTTGCTTAAACACGTAGCTTTATCGGATACTTATACGTATATTTAAATATCTTGTTTCGAGGTTTTGTGTATACAAGCAGCGAACAGCCGAGCTAAGCCACTGCTAATTTTTTTACTCTCGGAAGCTACTTCATGCTGAGATCCACTACAGCGTCTTCGGCCGAGAGCTACTAGCCATCTACACTGCGATACAGCCCTTTCGACATTTCCGTGCTCACGTTGGTTTCGACGGGAATTCAGGGCGCAGGCTCCTTTCCCAATCGTATCACCCCTGAAGGAAGCCGAACGCCAGGCCGGGGTACGCTTGTACCCTTTTGAACCAGTGGGTGCCCGGCGGCGGTGGGAATGGAACCCACAGCCTCCCGCAGCCGAGGCGGGCGTTCTACCACTAGACCACGGCTGCGGTATATTCCATTCTATCTTCGCATTTCGCATGTATACTTTGCAGAACTGCTTTTTATATGTACTCACTGCTGCGATTATAATATCGGTGTAATTACAATACACGACCGGTAACAGCTGCTCCTGCGCTGTTATTCATCTATTGCAACGAAGGTCCGCGTCGTTGAGTTTTTCCCTGGCCGTTGCATATGTACAAAAATGTGAAAAAGGTTCTTGAATGACAAATCAAAATTTTTGTCCTCAACTTCTTTTCATGGCCTTTGCGTTTTTCATAACAGCTGCATGCACTGCTTTGCTGGTTTCGAACTGATATAGTTCTAAAGTTCGTGTGATATTTTCTTTACTTAATAAATAGACAAAAAAAACGCGGAAGCATTGATATCAGTTATTTCTGCCACAATTTTCTGGGACATACAAGTATATTCTTTTCTGAAAAAATACATATTTTAATTGACAGTGGTTAGCGTTGAATAATCCTTTTGTAGCATCTAATATAAAATGGCATTGACAGTGGCAATGTAGTTATTATTGATGTATTTGATACCTCGACAAATTTCATAAGAAGGAGGCCACGCTGCAACGTAAACACCCCCCGAACAAAATTTCTGGCTACGCCACTGTCGTGCACAACTTTGGCATTTGCCCCTCAAAGGTGGATGTACAGGAGCACACACCAATGGGCGTGCACTCTACACTGAGGAAGGCCGGCCGGTGACCCCGCCGACAGTGGACATGGCAGCCCGCGCTTCGAGCTGGGCCGAGTCGCGTCAGCGGGGCAATTTCTTTAGTCGCGGTGGCAATCGGTAGCTGCGCTTAGTGATCAGCGCGGGGCGCCTCTCCTGTCTTCTTAAGTTGTAACCAACTTTTTTTATAGTTGCGACGAGCGAAAGTACGCTGTGCGAGAAAATTCGCAGTGGAGCGCGATCGGAATCGGCGCTGAACGCGATTGCTTCTCGGTTGGATTTTAAAAAAATATTTGCTTTCAAGTTGGGGGTGCGGCTCTTGCATGGATTTATACCGGAAGAATTTTCCTTCGTGTAATTATATTATGCTTCGCTATCACTAATACTGCTTCGCCTTTCTGGCGAAACTGAAGCCCCTTTTTTTTCTTTTTTATTTTGATTCCTAGTAAAAGCTCTGCTGCGCATGACTGCTATTGATTCTGATTTCGAGTGAATCCGGCTTGGCCTCACTTCGGTTACTAATTAATTATATTAATGACCTCTGCATGCACGTTGCGATGTTTTCATCCCCAATAAATGTTATAAATTATTATAATTTTTTTTCTTGAGTCCCTAGCGATACCTACTGGAAAGAAGCAATGCTGAGACACATATCATTCACGTGCATTTCACACACCGTTGATAAAAGGCTCTGCCGAAGGGGTTATTGAAGTCTGCAGGTCTTTTTCAGTGTCAAAGAAGCGCGCAAAGCAATTTGTAGCGAGTTGAACATACAACAACCTATTCATTCTCTAGACATAGGCTATCCATATCATTAGAAACAATGAAAAAAGACGTAGAAACTTTAAAGAAAAAGACGTAGCCAACTAACATTGTAACTTGGCCCACTCCCGCGAATTGACGACGTAATAGACTGCCTACATTATGCCTCCTACTTTTCGTCCCTCGATCTACGTTCAGGCTATTGGCAGATACCTGTGGATCCCGTCGACAAAGAGAAGACCGCCTTTGTTACACCGGACGGTTTATTCGAATTTAACGTTATGCCGTCCGGGCTCTAGTGCGCCCGCAACGTTAGAGAGATTCATGGACACAATTCTCCGAGGTCTAAAGTGGGAAATATGTCTTTGCTACCTGGATGATATTTTCGGCCGCACTTTTGAGGAGCATAACGAGCACCTTAGCCTGGTTCTGAAATGCATGGAGAAAGCAGATTTGTTTCTCAACTCTGGAAAGTGTAGGTTTGGGGAGCGACAGACATTGGTCCTCGGTCATCTAGTCGACAAAGATGGAGTCAGACCTGACCAACGCAAGATTGAAGCGGTCTGTGCCTTCCAGCTTCCGCAGTCAGTGCGGGAACTGCGCAGTTTTCTGGGACTTCTTATTTCCCTCGTATTATCCCAAAATTTGGCGACGTTGTGCACCCGTTGACGCGTCTGTTGCAAAAGTATGTATTGTTCGACTGGACACCACAATGTGAGTCATCGTTCCGTCAACTTAAATTCTTACGTACGTCAGACCCCATCCTGCGTCATTTTGATCCTTGTTCCCTTACCGAAGTTCATACTGACACCAGCAGAATAGGCAGTGGAGCGGTACTTGTTCAACGGCGAAACGACGCCGAACGCGTTGTTGCCTATGCCAGTCGTTGCTTAAGCAATCCTGAGCGAAACTACAGTCACTGAGCAGGAATGCCTTGCCGCTGTTTTTGCTGTTCAGAAATTTAACTGTTACATCTATGGTCGCCCATTCAGCATAGTCACTATCACCATTCATTATGCTGGTTGGTCAGCCATTGGGATCCGTCAGGTTGTCTAGCACGATGGGCCTTACGACTGCAAGCGTACGACTTTGTAGTGAAATACAGAAGCGGCCGCCGATGCTAACGCCGACTGTCTTTCGCGCTTACCACTGTTAACGGCAAATTCTGAAGAAAACAGCCGCTATTGCACCTGAATTTCCGGACGCGACCATCTTCCAGGAGCATCAACGAAACGACGTCAATCTGGAACCTTTTATATAACAAGCTGTCACGTATGGAAAAGCCACGACTGGCTTTCGGATTCAGGGCGTGTGGAATTATGGCGTACGGAAGCCGCAGAATAACTCGATTCCGTCGATATGATGGAGAAAGGCTAGCACTGATACGGGCCGTGAAGACCCTGCTAACAGGCTAGAGTCCCCGTTTTCTCCTCTCGTGCTCGCCGACGCTTCTTTTCTTGTTCCGCTGGTGCTTCCAGTGAAACCAACATTAATATCACTGCGCGGCCAGGAATCGTAGTTCAAGCGGGTATATCTTTTGGATAGGCCTCGTTATAATAAGACCTTGTTTCAACTTGCATGAACGGACATGACCGTCTGAACTTCTGAATACTTCAATCACCCTGGCGAGTTTCCATAGTTGACGGGGTGAAGTCTCGGAATGCACGATAACAAGTCCGTAGCTGGTCGATTGGCCGCGAAATGAGCAGATTGTAGTTGCAGTAGATATTCTTTTCACCATCGCTTCCAGAAGTTTTCGGTTAGAAGCTTTCTGTAGGCATGTCGACGAATGGTATCTGCTCGCCTCGAATTACTGTCAACTTCAACCGTATCGTAGGGTATAGCAGTTAGTCGTCGTTCAAGCAACACATTCGAAGCAATTATCGGTTGTTCATTACGCATAAAACTATGTGTGGTGAATAACAGGTCGGCTGTAGTCAGTGTGCTTGGTTCTCCTTCATCTGTCTCGACAAAAGTTAGAGGCCTGGAGTTTACTGCTTCGACCTCTGTCAGCACTGTCGTGGTTTCTTCAAAATTGAGACAGGCTCTGCCAAGAATTTCACGCAGAGAAGTCTTCACAGATCGGACCAGCCGTTCCCACCATCCTCCCCACCAAGGAGCATTCGGCACTATAAACTTCCACGAGATACCATTAGAGGTGAGGTGGTTCTTCACGTCCTTTTCCGTGAACATGTCAAAGAGTCTTTAAATCTGCTGACGCTTTTTGGAATGTCCTTGCATTGTCCGAATAAATAACGCAGGGTAGTCCTCTTCGGCCGACAAATCGCAGCAAGCACAATATGAATGATTCGGGCGTCATACTTGGAACGAGTTCGAGGTGGATTGTTCGCGACACGGCACACTTGGCGTCACCGTCTTGCGCGCGTGCTAGGAGAGGTCTAGCGAAGTAAACACCAACAACTTCGAAAGGGTTTGTCGGCACCATTCGGCGACTTGGTAAAGGAGTGGTCGGAGCACTTCCTGGTCTGGCAGTGAAACGTTTGCAGCTATGTATAACCTTCTTGACTAGAACACGCGCTCGACGAATCCAGTAGTACTCTGATCCGTGTAAGAGTTTCTCGTACACCTCCGTGCAAGACTTGTTGAGCTCTTATGGCCACCAGAGTGGAGTAATGGTGATTTGCGGGGAGAATTATTGGATGCTTCACTCCTAGCGGTAACTTCAGAAATGGCAGACGTCCACCGACTCTGAGGATTCCGTCGGCGTCCATAAACGGGCGGAGATCGGCAATGCGCGACGTGGGTTCTAGGGGTCGTCCTCGTGCAATGCAGTTGAGGTCTGCATATAATTCTTGTTTTTGGACGCATTTGACCCAGTAGTGTTCGGTCCGAATAACTTCTGTCGCTTTCAGGTGGCCAATTTCTTCTGTCTTGTGTCGACAACGGTCTGTGAATCTGAACACCGAAGCTGTTATTCTTAATAGGTGCTGAAGCTTGCTGAAACGCTCAATGCATATCACTGGACTGTGTACTTTGGCTTTTATTACTACTTGAACAGCTGCTATCTCACTTCTGACAGCATCGTCAAAGTCCAACGAAATGGATTGTTGGAGAGGCCACTTGTCCATGGATCCGTGTAGCCAGTCAGGACCATGCCACCATCTTGAGCACGAAGTCACCTTGTCTAACGTCACTCCCCGCGTTAGCAAATCAGATGGATTCTCCAATCCTGGGCAATATCTCGATCGGGATGGTTCTGTTCTACTTTAATTTCCGTGATACGATTAGCCACAAACTGTTTCCATCTTGTGCAGTCTCCTCGTATCCATGACAATACAATAGTAGAGTCGGCCCACATAATGTACTCAATACGAATGTTATTTAGGACACTCTTGATATATGACAGCAGTCTTGTGCCAACCAATGCACCTAAAAGCTCCAAGCAGGGTAGCGTTGTTTTCTTTATAGGAGCCACACGTGAGATCAGCAACATGGGTCGTTCATCTCTGGCCGCTACCGCGTAAATCGTCGCTCCGTACGCAGCTGGGCTGGCATCGCAAAAGACATGCAGGTGCATCTAACTTGGCAACTTCCTTCCTCCGCCAAGGTAGCGAGGAACTACTATTTCCGGCAGTTGCGGGAGCTGCCGTACCCAACGTTGTCATTCTTCTTGAAGTTCATTGGGTAATTTCTTGTCCCAGCATATTCCTCGTATCCATAATCTCTGGAACAATATGCGTATGGCAATCGTGTACGGTCCAACGAGTCCGAATGGATCGAATATTCTCGATGCCGCTTGTGAAATAAACCGTTTAGTGTCCAGTTTATCTTTCATGGCAATCAACAGAAAAAGTGAATACGTCTTTTGCAGGATTCCAAACAACTCCGAAAACTTTGACTTCTCTTGCAGAACCACGATTTCTTGACTTGCAGATTCCTGCTGGCGTTGCAAGGCAACCATTAGGTTGACAGAATTTGTGGTCCATTTGCGTAGGACCATGCCCGCCTCTTTCATAATTTCTTGCGCCTCACAACAAAAAATTTCTGCCTCCTCTTCCGCGGCGGCGCCAGTGACTAGGTCGTCCACGTAAAACGACTCGGTCAGTTTGGTCGCAGTTTGTGCTTTGGCCTTATGTGCTCTCTTCACGTGGTAAATGATGGTCGCTGGGAGCAGGAATGGGCTGCACGTAGCTCCAAAGGAAACACGTGTCATCCTCCATTCTTGGAGCGGAGTACCCATTAGGTTGCCTTCGGCAAACCACAGCAACCGACAGGCGTCTCTGTCTTCCTCCCGTATTGATATCTGCAGGAATGCATTTTCAATATCGGCGATTACCGCTATGGGGTGTGTCCTGAAGCACAGTAGTGCTTCAGGACACACCCCATAGACCTACTAGCTTTTTCATGCGATGACGCGTCAAAAACCACCCGAACTTTCGTGGTCAACGCTTCTTTTTTGATGACTTCTTTGTGTGGCATGTAATACACCTTGCCTTGCTCAGGAGGGAGGTCGTCGACGATTTCGGCTTGACCAGCTCGTACGTACTCACGTATGGTGTCATCGTATATTCGCAGCAGCCCTTTCTGTCTCGTTAGTCGATTAAGAAGCTTCTGCTGCCTTGTGACAGCAACCTGTTTGTTCTCCGAAAACTCAAATCCATCCTTCCAAGGCAGTGCTACTTCATACGTTCGGTTGCGATATGTGACGGTGCTCTCAAAATTTTGCATCACCTTGCTGACTTCATTGGTTCTGTTACCTGCATCAGAAATTCCAAGGTGATCAAGTTCCCAAAATGTCCGTAAGAACTCGTCCGACTCGTATACTTAATTTTCAGAACGCAAACCATTATGCCCATTGTTGCTGGCAGTGATGTCAAACAGGTGGTGCGTCCTTGAAAAGTCCAACGAAGCTTGTAATTCATGGCAATCAGCGATTCATTGCCTTCACAACGTAGAAAGTCGCCCGTCAAGACTCTCCACATTTGATCAGAGCCGATCAGCACGCTGATTGCGCTTTGCGTGATGACTGATGCATGTGCCGATTCATCGGCTACGTCTCTTCCCAGTTTCTTAATTGAAGCGACAAAAGGCACTTCAGTTTTAGTTTCTTCAATGTCTTGGCATATAATCTCAATGGCGCTTAGCACAACCTCGATGTCAGAAAACTGACTTCGTAAGCGCAGCTCCACTATTCGTCGGTTTTCTGCCGCCTGGTCAGAGGCGCTGGCGAATGCGTTGAGAGCTATCTTTATAGATCGAACACACTTGATGCCCACGTGTCTTGACAAGTCTTCGGTAACAAATGTGCGTTGACTCCCGCCGTCAAAGACACCTCGCACGTAGCGGCAAGTGTGGTCTCTTACCGCCCAGGCTCGAAATGTTTGCAGGAAGACGCAACTCGATCCATCGTTGCTTCGTCGTCATCCCCCTACCGATGCGCAAAGTGGTGTACTTGCTCTGTCATTCTTGAGTCCTTGGTGCGAGCGCTGCGGGATCCTTTGTGGGTCGCACATACTTGAGGCGAGGCATGGCGACCGTTGCACCTCGAGCAATAGATCCTTAGTTTGCAGTCGCGCGCCCTATGACCTTTGGTGGTGCATCGGAAGCAGCGTTTATCATTCGATAGCACTTCCTTCTGCGTCAGGGGCATATCCGCAGGGCAGGCTTTTGTGGAGTGCTGTCTTGATGTGCAGAACACACATCTCTTTGCACGGTTGAAACCCACGATCTGAGTTCGTGTGAAGAACAGATGACACAGGCTGCTTCCATTAGCGACTGCGGTATGGCTGGTTTGATGTAAGCTGACCGCCGCTGTCTCGCACGCTGCTGTCCTTATAGTCACTCTTCTCCAGGCTTTCCAGTTCGATCGAAATGAGTTTCAGTAGACTGTCTAGTTTCGAAGAACCAGCAGCATTGTCCGCGGTAGCACTCTCGACTTGCGCAGCGCATGCACGATGGTAGTTAACTACGACGTCTCGGGGCACCGCCCTAAGGATGATGTTGCAGAGCATGGACGAAAACAACGACCTTTTCACACCCACTGACTTCAGGCCTCGTATGTTGAGTACGTGGTCGTAGAGTTGTCGGAGGGCTCTCGTATCACCAGATGAACGAACAGGAGTCAGGTGTCGTAACCTTGCGAAGTATTCCTGCTCCTGGCGCGTCTTGTCCCCGAAGCGCTTCTGCAGCATGTCTATGGCGTCCTTAAAGCATCCTTCCGTAGTTGGAAGACCCGTGACCGCTGCAGCAGCGTCTCCTTTGAGAAATAGTCGCAAATAATGAAACTTCTCAGTGGCGGTATGTGCATAGACTCGCATTGTTGTGAACAATCTGTTCAAATTGCTCCCAAAACTCCACCTATTTACACACATCTCCAGAGAAGGGAGTGATCGTGAGTTTTGGTAGCCCGGCTCCCGTACTTTCCGATAGTGACGCAATGGTATGGGTAGCCGACGTTGAACCCTCGGCTGCGTGCGCAGTGTCACTTGAAATGCGGTCCCGCCTGCTCGTCAGCTCAGCAAGGGTACGCGTCGCGTTGTCCTCATAATCCAAGACTGTTTCGTACTCGGCTTCGTCCGTGATTAGGCTCTCTAGTTGCTCATTTATCTTGTTGAGTTCGTTATTATTTGCTTTCAGCCTCTCGTAGATGGAGTCGAGCTGCTCATGCGTTGCGCAGTCGCTACGAAAAAGGGCACTTGCCTCGTTGATGATCCGACTGTTCAAGGATCGTCGTGAAGTCCGCTTCGCCTTGAGCTTCTCCATTTTCCTGCAGGCAACTCGTAGCCGTTGGTTGGTCTATGCCGCGTAGTTCGGCACCAAAAATTGTGGAATTATGGCGTACAGAAGCCGCAGAATAACTCTATTCCGTCGATATAATGGAGAAAGGCTTTTAATAGCACTGATACGGGCCGTGAAGACCCTGATAACAGGCGAGCGTCCCCGTTTTCTCCTCTCGTGCTCGCCGACGCTTCTTTTCTTGCTCCGCCCGTGCTTCCAGTGAAACAGGGCGATCACGAAAATAGGTTCCAGAATAACGTGACGGCCTTGAATCCGAAAGCCAGTGGTGATTTTTCCATACGTGACAGCTTGTTATATAAAACCAACCACTCTGCAAGTGGCGCCCCCTTTCTTCTTGTAGTCCCGGAGAGTCTCCGTAGTGCTGTGCTAGATGACATGCATGATGATCCAACATCAGGTCATCTTGGATTTGCCCGTACGCTACAGCGTGTGCAAGAACGATTTTACTGACCTCACATGCTTCAAACAACAAAGCAATGTGTGGCTAGTTCTGACCAGTGCCAACGGTGGAAACGACCTTCAACCGCCCACCAGGTCTTCTGCAGCCGTTGATTCCCCCTCACACACCTTTTGAGCAAGTTGGCGTGGACCGCCTGGGCCCATTCCCACGATCATCGAACAACAATCGATAGATCATCGTTTGTATAGACCACCTTACACACTACACAGAGACCGCAGCAGTGTAGTCATCGACCGTTGTTTGCGTCGTAGATTTCTTGTTGCATTATGTCGTCCTACGCCATGGCCCACCTCGCGTGATCATAAGTGATCGCCGCCGTCAATTCGTGGCCGACGCTGTTGAAGAGTTGCTTCGGCTATGCGGAACACAATTTCGTCACTCAACGCTGTACCGTCCGCAAACCAATGGTCTTGCTGAACCCACGAATCGAACTTTGACGAACATGCTCTGCATGTATGTGTCCTCTAACCAAAAGAACTGGGATGATGTGTTGCCATTCATAACATACGCCTACAACACTGCGAAGCATGAGACAACGATTGCATCCCTTTGTCTGCTTTATGCTCGATTGCCGCGGAGCTTCCTCGGCACGATTCTGCAGTTTTCTCTGGACGCTGAGAATTCCGTCGCCAAGACCCTTTGCCTCCCCGAGGGAGGCTGCCGAATAGCCTGCGTCCGCACATTCGCATCGCAAAACCGCTCGAAGGATCGGTACGATAGTTCTCATCAAGCCATTTATTTTGAAAAAGGTGACCTATAGTGCTGCTATGGACCCCACAACGCAAGCGTGTCTTGTGCAGCAAGCTCTTGTCACATTATGTGGGCCCGTTTGTTGTTTTAGATCGCCTGAGCGTGGTTGCTTACGTGGTTGCACGGGTATTGTCTACAGATGACCGTTCCAAGAAAATCCAGCTTGCTCATGTTGCACGCTTTAAGCGCTATTACCCCGCCACCGATCAGTGACTCTCCCAGTGGGCAGTCTGTGAAAGGGGGATTGTAACGTGGCGAAGAGGTGGAGATAGAGGAGCAGAACGAAGAACTCAGCAGCAGCCACGGCTACATTTCGGTGGCGACATCGTGGCGACCTCTCATCTTGGTCTTCATCTGTGAATAAACATCGCTCATACGTAACAATATAATAAATTTTGTCCTGTGTACACATTGAAATATAATGTGGCTGTGCATGGTGTTCACATAGGAAATTAAAATAACATGTTGAAGTGAAAAAATACGGATGAAGGAGCCGCCGTTGGCGCTTCTAATGCGCTTGCTTTCCTATTGTCAGGATTTTCAGAAATAAAGCGAAAGTATGAATAAATGCCGTGCACTTCGGCGTCAACAATTATGCAGTTAGCTTTTAGCCACAATAACAATTTTAGGAAAAGGTAGAGGCAACTCCTGGGCCCATAAGTGAAAGAAACCATAAGTGATTTGCCTGAGCCCCCTAAAGCGTCATGTAGTATAGAGGAAAGCTAACGCAAGTTGTCCACCGGCCTGCCTCAACCTGGGTCCTGAACATCCCTCACACTATCTATCATCATCAGCCTATATTTATGTCCCAATGCTAAGTTTTCGTCTCACTGATTTCATTCTGCATCCATATTTTACTGCTTCCTCAATTTTTTCCACGTTATAATTTCGGATATCCCTTACGTTTTTCTTGTTGATCAGTTTTGACAGTTCAGCGAATTGTATCTGATATCTCGAGATTTTTACCTTTTCATGTTCTGCCAGGACAAAGGCCTCTCCCTGTGATCTCGAATTACCTTTGTCTTGCGCTAGCCGATTCGAACTTGCGCCTGAAAATTTCCTAATGTCATCAAGCCACCGAGTGCAAAGGGTGCGCGTCCCTCGCACCCTTTCACTCGCACATACAGCGTCCGGAGTGTGGCGGCAATTTCAGCGTCGACTACAGTTCTGCGCGTTGCTGGTGCTGCTGCATGTCCAAGTTTATACAGCTGATAAAACTAACAACTTTACTCCGTATAGCTCTATTAATTTGCTATCGAAATTGATGCTTCACCTTTCGGGCATTGTCGCAGTTTCAATCACTCTTTGTGCGGCCCTTGTTCTCGAGCTTCTTTGTTTGCTGGAAGGTGTAATAGTGGGGTTGAAGATTATTATGCAGAAAACAAAGGTAATGTTCAATAGCCTGGCAAGGGAACGAGAATTCAATGGCAGAGAGAGAGAGAGAGAGAAACGTGGTGGGAAAGGCAGGGAGGTTAACCCGAAAAGATCAGGGTTTACTACCCTGCACTGGGCGAAGGGGAAATGAAAGGCGGAAAGGATAGGGAAGAGAAAAAGCAGTCACACACAAAAATTCAAGGGAAAAAAGGAGGAGGTTGGAAACGTCTGTGAAAACTATAGTCTGTCAGGAAGTCCACTCGATCGCAAAAACTTGTCATATGCAAGAGTGTCTTGACTGACTTGTTGTGGGACGACTGTATAGGCCGGTGTTCCAGGACTGTCTGCTCCGAAAGTGGTCGGTCGTCAAGACGTGAATTCAAGCTCCAAGTCAGGATTTGGCAATGCGTGCCGTATGCACTCCAGCCCAATTTTATTCTTCTGTAAATTTCTTCCTCATCATCGGGGTCTCCTATGAGTAATTGACCTAGATAAACCATGCTATTGAACATTATTTTTGTCTTCTGCATTTTAATCTTCAACCTCACTTTCACTTTCTCGGTTACGGTCCTAAATCATTTGCTGTAATTCGTCCCCATTGTTGCTCAATAGGACAATGTCATATGCAAACCGAAGGTTGCTGAGATATTCGCCGTTGATTCTCACTCCTAAGCCTTCCCAGAGTAAGAGCTTGAATACTGCATGCAGTGAATAGCATCGGAGAGATTGTGTCTCCTTGCCTGACCCCTTTCTGGATAGGTAAAAAACCAAGGTTGCTGTGCAATCATTCTAGATATTTGCTAAGATATTCACGTATGCCTGCTATACTCCTTGATTGCGCAGTGCCACTCGACGCGATGGTGGACACGCACGCACGCAGAGAATTTGACGGTGTAGCCATATACAGCTTCGCTGTAAAAAGAAGATCATTACACGCAGCTGGTTTAGCATGACTGACCTTGCGGCTGTGAGCAAAGGTTTCGTACCACGACAACTTTCGGCAAAAGCGCAAGAACAATCATAAGTGTAGCCCTAGAAGCCTTTCACAGCGAAGCTGCATATGGCTAGGTTCTTACTGAAGTGCGTACGTCGACAGGGTGTGTAGAAAAAATGTGGGCAGCTTGCACTCGTGGTGCTAGGCTGGAGTAAATAGCGGAGCGTGTGATCAACCTAGCTTTTCTTCAAGGTTTTACTAGGCTTCGCTAACTTTGCTAGGAAATGCTAAGTGCTGCTAGGCATCGACTCGCCCAATCGACTCGCCACCGGTGCCCCGATTATCGCTTCGCCGCGCGACGCGCTTCAAGATGAGCGGCGTCTTCATGCTGTCCGGATCTTTGGTCGTTCCATGTTAAGGCTACATGTACTCGCCACACAGAGAACGAGAGTTCCGCCGCCGTCGCGGCGGCTGCGAGCTTTAACTTTCCGGTGACGTCGCGGCCAAGCTGCGCCTCCACACTTGCCGGGGCGTGGCTGGTCAAAACCTTCCGATCCGCCGCCAGAGGCACCTGCTGCAGCCATGGACACCGCGTACGTTCGGCGCGAACACGGGGAAACGAGGAAACGCCGATGGCGTCGGCAGCAGCTCTGCGCGTTGCCTCGTTGGTGCTGCTACAGTTTCTTCCTTTCTCTCTTTCTCTCGCTTTTCTCTTTCTCTCTCCCGAGCACAGCATGCGCTCTCATTCTTTCTCCTCAAAGTCCCATGTCAAGGATGCTGCCTTGTGCACGGCACGGAGAGGAGGCTTAGCATACGCCGCTCCGCGAGGTGGTTGCTAAGCAACGCGTGGTGATGTCATAGCCAGGTGCAGTTTTGGTTCGCACTTAAGAAAAACCAAGACCTTACAGAACTCTGCTGTTAGAAGTCGCGTCGACAAAACTGAAACTACAGTAGCCTGCTGCGCGCCAGCGGTGCTGCATGGCTCCGGAGTGGATTGCGGAATAATAAAACGTCATTGTTTACACCAATGTGTGCCTCGTTTTCCTATGACGTCGACATCGCTCTAGCGAAGGTATCAACAGTTGTACTTTGGTTTTGCTATGCCGAGGACGCGCGTAGTGCGTACTGAAGAATAAGAATGCGCATGGAAAAAGCGCCGGCGTGAGCAACAGCGTGAATTGGCGCGCAAGCAACGGGAAGCCGCTATAGCCGGACGCGTGTAGTCCGAACGATCCGTAACGTCGGATCGCCGCTCGGTGACAGATGAAGAGCAACAGCGTGCCCGTGAGGATCGCTTTCGCGAACAGAAGTGGGAGTGGGCGCGAAAGCATCGGCAACCAATAGTAGTAAATCACAGTGACCACAAAGCAATGGTTACGATGGTGACAAAGTAAAGAGAAAATAAAAGAGGATAAGAACAACCAAGGTTGCCTACCGAGAGCGGAGGATGGTAGCTATGTACCACTATATACATACGATACATCTTTCCTCCTTTAACATCAGCAATAAAATCTCGTTCAGGTTCGGCCAAGCCACAGTCACACCCCTCGCACATCCGTCACAGAGATGTCACATAGACCACTTCTGCAGACATGGGCCAGTCCACTTTACTGAGCTACATCGCTGAACACAACAGCATCAGTGTCAGGCGAGCTGGTGGAAGCTTTCGTCGTAGGACAGCCTTGCTGGTGACCTTCGCTGCCTGGCTGATCTGCGTTCTCCTACCACATGAAGTGACGGTGACTGTGCAGGCCTGTTGTTAAGGCTGTAGATGGCCCATTCGATGATGAGTGGGGCCTCGCAGGCGACTGGGATCTGGATTCTCTTTCTGGGTCTCCAAAACAGTACATTGTTTGACCACAGCCGACGGTCAAGACTGGTTGGGACTGTTCCGCGGTTGATAGCACTTGCGGCATGATCCTGCTTAGCATAATTCCGTCTTCCGTGACCACAATTTATGACCTCGGTGCTACCTGCTCCTGTACTTGTGCCTTGATTATCCATCCGCGGTCCTCGCAAATTTGTACAACGTCCCCTTTCTTCAAGAGAGGGATTAGATGTCCTTGCTTTGGTTGGTTTCGCTTCCATACTTCTTGAAGACACTCCGGTGTAAAGTCCGGTAACCATGCTCTCAGGCGGCGGTGCATGAGAAGCTCACTCGGCCACATTCCATCTCTAGGTAGAATGTGAAACTCTGCAGTTCTGCAATTTAAAGGTCCAATCAGAAGCTTTCTTTTCCACTCGATGTCGTTTGTAGTAGCCGCTTAGCAATTCTAACACCTTTCTCTGATACGCCGTTTGACCAGGGAAATCGTGGGCGGCAGGTTGTGTGATGGAATTCGAAGACGTTTGCGAATTGTCTGAATTCGTAGCAAGCGAATTTCCCACCTTTGTCACAGTGACAACCTCCAATGGAATGCCATGCTTGCTAAACATGCTGCCCAACAAACTTTCCCGGCATTGGTGCTTCGCAGTCGCTTAATTTCTAGGAAGTTTGGGAACGCGTCATACGCAACAAGGTAGTGCTGCCCGTTGAATTGGCAGAGGTCTACTCCCACATGATCGCACGGTCGCGCTGGTGCTTCTCGGGGGGAAAAGGAGCTCGCACGCCTGACGACATGCGAGGGTCTTTCAAACGCTGCATGACCTGATACTAGTGATATAGAAATATCACTGGCCATACCAGGCCAGAAGACCAGTGCCCGTGCTATAGCTTTGCACTTGGTGTGGTAGCTTACAACTCGTGCATGACGAGCTGACGCTCTTGCCCAAAGGCTAACCCTGGCGTCCTTTGTCTATCCCGCACGACGCGCAGAAGTTCGTACCCCGAGGAGCATTTTGGCGCCCCTTGACAAGCCTCGCCACTGTCTTGCGTGTTTCTTCGAGCTCTGCAACCTCATTTCTCGTCTCTTTCTCCACTTTTGCCACAGTTTTCTGCGTTTCCTCGGATATTTATCCTGTTTCTTGACCACTTATTCCGCTCGACACATGCGAACTGCTTGCGCCAACGACAGACCTCGCTCCCGGAGCATTGGCTGACGCAGTTTGCGGTCGGTGACGCCATAGACAGTCTGGTCCCGCAGGAGTGAATCCTTTAGCTGGGAGAACTGCTGGCACGACTGGATCTTTAGCTGCTGGTCTCACAAGAACTGCTCGAACGGTTCGCCTTCCTCCTGAACGCGCATGCGGAAAACGTAGCCTCCGTAGGTTTTATTCTTTTTCGGCATGCAGCAATCTTCAAACTTTTCGACGATTGCGTCACGCGTAGCTTTTTACGTGCCTTCAGATGTATTATACACATCCTGAGCAACCTCACCAGCTACATGGAGAAGCAGGGCTATCTGAGCGTCCGTGCTTTCATCGGCACCTTCTATCGCCTTGAGAAACAACTCAAATCGTTGGCGAAAGCGGCTCCACTTCTCCGCGACGTTGCCCGATATTACGAGGTCAGCAGGTGGCTTTGTAAACGCCATTCCGCGGGCTGATTATCGGGCCCGACCCCTACCACTTCTGACGCCATGCATCGACGCACGCAAGATGGCGAATGAGGTTTATTGCCTGACACCTCCTGGCTCGCTAGCAACCAGGGCTGCCAGCCGAGAGCGGTAGGCGTCAGCCATGGCGAACTATATACATACGATACCACCAGCTCTGCTTCGCTGGTCCTCTATCTTTACGTAGTGAAAGGGCTCTGAATTTTTCGTTCGAAAGAACGAACAGCAGTGTGTCAGTGAACCACCTGTTCCTTTCTCCCCACGTAAGTGTCGTTTTTGTATTCCAGGTTGTGCCCAACATATTCAGTATTTCTGATAGTGACTTCCACGATGCACTTTTTTTCTTTATCGCACATGCTTCCGTCTTCCGTGACCACAATGTATGACCTCGGTGCTACCTGCTCCTGTACTTGTGCCTTGATTATCCATCCGCAGTCCTCGCAAACTTGTACAACGTCCCCTTTCTTCAAGAGAGGGATTAGATGTCCTTGCTTTGGTTGGTTTCGCTTCCATACTTCTTGGAGACACTCCGGTGCAAAGTCCGGTAACCATGCTCTCAGGCGGCGGTGCATGAGAAGCTCACTCGGCCACATTCCATCTCTAGGTGGAATGTGAAACACTGCAGTTCTGCAATTTAAAGGGCCAATCAGAAGCTTTGTTTTCCACTCGATGTCGTTTGTAGTAGCCGATTCCAACATGCGATCTTTCTGTAGACTTTGAACAAGAGCAGTGCAGCGGTGAACGCAAACGCAGCAGTCAACGCTGTGAATTGATTGATTGATTGAATAACTTATTTTTTTCAGTCCTGCAGAACGCGTATTAGCAAGTCGTGGGCCGCTCCCACGTCGGGACCGACAGGCCTAGCCTGACGCCCGCATCGTGGGCCTGCTGGACAACCCAACGTTGCTCAACGAGGAGTGAGTTGCGGAGAGCCGCCTCCCACCTAGCTGAGCTGAGGTCAGTGCTTGCTATGAAGATACATCCCCAGAGTTTCTGTATAAGTGTGGGCTTGCATACGAGCAGTCAAACAGCCGTAACCGAACGCTGCATCTGAACGGCGTATCTAGTGTGTCTGTGAGTGGGTGGGTGCGTGGTCGGGAGTGTGCCTATTTGCGCTCTAATCACATCCTATCACAGCCTGCCTAAAGATCGGTAATATTTAGAAGCTATAATAACATTTTATAATCAAGTGACAAAATTAGGAGTGATTGTTTTGCTGATGTTCCTATTTACGCTGATATTTTATTGTCTATTGTACTTTACATACTATTTATTATGTTATCTTTTACTTGCCTGTCATACCTTTCTTTGTGCACCAATATTGTCTTCGGGTTCTTTGGTACACAGTGGTTGAATGATGGATTGAGGGATCTAAAAGATTTTTTTTAATAAATTAGGCTGAAAAGTAATTTGCTAGCCATTGTTTCTATGAAATCTATACGTGCATAATTTTGTGTCGTGTTTTGTGGGATTCTTGTTTTTGTTTCGCGGGCCGGAAACTTCTATATTCAAGTTCCTAATTAGCGTCTTGCCAATCAGAACATTACTATTCATGGTTACCTACTTACGTGTAAAAAAAACTGGATGCGTTTCAGCTAACAGTAACAGTTTCATTCACATAACATGATTAGTCGGCACATGCTATCCGGACAAACTGCATAAAGATCGGTAATAATTAGAACACTTACCTTAACATCATCTGTGCCGTCTATCCAGCCACTGCACTTTCCGCCTTGTTCGTCTTGATTTTTCATCCATAGAGCAGCAGAAAGAGATAAAGCAATGGCTTTCTCAACTTTATTTTTGATGGCAAAAGTTAGGTCCTGCAAGTGAGAAAAAATAAAACAGTATTTTTAAAAGCAACCGCACCCTCGGCAAAGTACTCTGCACGGAAGCCAACGGAGGCTAAGATGGCGACGCTGTAGACGTTTTCACGAGGGCTTGGGTGAAAATAAATGGGCGGCTTTGTTACACGTGCATCTGTACCTGATAAGCATGGGCTCTGTATGGAGGAAGAGGTCAAGGAAGTTGGCAACCAAGTACAAGGTAGACAACCAAGGTCATCAAAAATTAATTGAGAGCGAATGAGACACACTGCGTTGATCTTGATTATTGTTTGCGTATTAGAGCCAGTAGATTCCACTACCATGCCGAGTATTCTTATTGCGTCGACCCTAGGAATATTGTCTCCCTTGCCCGTACGAAGACAAATGGTGTTGTCAGACAGTGGTGTCCAGCCCACGTGCTTGCGACCTCGTCTTCCAGGGGCGGTAGAGTAAAAGCTCTGACTTCTTGGCCGAACAGTTCTATCCCGTGGGTCGAAGATATTCCTCCGTGACTTCGATGGCCTCCTGTAACACACTCTCAACCTGTCCGTCACTTCACCAAATGGTAATGTCATCCGCATAGATGGTATGCCTGATGCCCTCGACTCGTGAGAGTGTCCTGGAAAGGCCGATCATGGTCAGGTTATGCAAAGTCGGCTAGATCACCGAGCCCTGTGGAGTGCCCCTCGTTCCAAGTTCCACCTCTTCTGCCACCATGTCTTCTGCGCGGAGAGTCGCCCTTCTTCGGTGCAAAAATGACCTGACGTAATCATGAAATATTACGCCCAGACTAAGTTCGGATATCGATTGCAGTATAAATGGATGGGCTATCTTATCGAAAGCTTATCTTATCTAATCCAAGGATGGGAGTGTCCCGCGTGTCATTGTCAATTATCTGACACTTGAGCTTCATGGCGTCCTGTGTAGACACACCTGCCCTGAAGCCAATCATCGTGTGGGGGTAGAGTTCCTCGTGTTCGATGAACCAAGTGAGCCTGTTGAGTATGACATGCTCCGCGACCTTGCCTACGCAGGATGTGAGCGATATTGGTCGTAAGTTGTCCAGGCTTGATGATTCGCCAGGTTTGGGGATGAGTACTGTATGCGCCCGCTTGCATGCTTCCGGACCCTTGCCTTCCTTCCATGCCTCGTTGATGACTTCTGTCAGGTATTCTATCGAGTGATCGTCCAGGTTACGGAGAGTCCTGTTTGTGATGCCGTCGAGACCAGGAGCAGACTTGCTATTAAGCTCATGTAGTGCCCTCCTAACCTCTTCCGTGCATCCAGGTGGGAGTTGGGTGGCCCAAGGTAGACGGCGTAGGCGACCGATGTCTCTTGCCGGGGACCAACGGGGAGGTACTTCACCAGGCTGTTCATGACTTCCTCAGTGGTCCTGGCTTGTGTGGCTGTATGCAGAAGCTTTGCAATCACATGCTGCTGGTTGGACCTTGTGTTGGTGTCGTCCAGAAGATGCTTTAAAAGATTCCAGTTTCAACCATTCCGCATCAAACGAGTTGCACAACTCGTCCCATTGTTGCTTTGAGAGGGTGTGACAGTACTCCTCGACGGTTCTGTTGAGTTCAGCAATCCTTTTGTGTAGTCTGCGATTTAGCCTTTGGCCCTTCCATCGATTGAGGAGTGACTGCTTAGCCTCTAGTAGATGGGCAAGGCGACTATCCATCTTTTCCACGGGAAGGTCCGTGCATATGTTGTGAGTGTTACTCTTGATATCTTCCCTGATCTGGTCTATCCACTGCTCAAGGATCCGTCCGGTGGTTGGACGTGGGTGCTCATTCTTTATCTTGCGGAACTTGTCCCAATCCGTGAAGAACTTCTCTTGGGGGTTGTCGGAAAGTGTGTAGCAAGGATATAATGATCGCTGCCAAAATCAACAGCAGTATTAGTCCATTGCGCCTTAGACATATTCTTGACGAACGTTAAATCCGGAGTCGAGTCCCTGCACGAAGATGTTCCCAATCTGGTCGGAAAAGACATCAGTGACGAGTGTAAGGTCCAAGTCTGTAGCATTCTGCCATAATTCCTTTCCCTTGACCCTGTTGTACATGTAGCCCCACGTGTAGTGGGGGGGCATTGACTCACTGCAGCAGACAGGTCTCTTGAATCAGGTTTACATGCGGTTTTTCGGGATTGCTGCGAATGTACTGCTGCAGAGGTGCTTTCTTCTTAAAGCCCCTGCAGTTTCTTTGCCAGATGCGAAACAATTCATTTGAGCCCGCCATTTTGTTGCTCTCTACCTTTGTCCCCATTTTCTGCGGATGGATTGTCGCTAGTTATAGGGGCCCTATGGTAGTATGTCGTGACATTGATGCTAGGACCAGAGATTGGCAACATCATTTTCTCTAGTAAGGATTCTAATTTCGATACCCCTTTTTTCATACTCTCAGCTTCAAAGGCCATCTCACTTTGTATCTGGGAGACCTTGTTCGCCAGTTGCCTTACGCTGTCGCTGAGCGCTGAAAACATTTCGCTAATTTCTGACTTCGCGCGTCCCGGAAGACTATCCTGCTCATAAGCCACTGCTCGTTTCTTAGAGGGTCTCGCCTCTTCATGTTCGCCCTCCGCTATGGGCACCTCCATAGGTTGGGGTGTTTCCAACGGAGCGGACGCAGGCGAAGGACGCATTCCTCTCGTGTGTTTGATCTCCGCGATTTCGGAAGTAAGCTTTTTAATAACCTCCCTCACTTTCACATTTAAGTTGTGCGATTTTATGCGCGTTTCCTGTCGCATGCTCTGGGGATGCCCCCGACCTCACCTTTGCCTGTCGTCCACGGAAATATCAGCCCAGGTGGTTGCCCTCGCCGATTCAGGAACTGGTGCTGTCTGGTTCCCTCTGGGTCTGGAACTGGACCTGGTGAGGCTGTCAGGCCTAATGCGGCTTCCGGAATTGATGGGGATTCTCATCCCTCTGGACGCTGTCCGCCCTCTGGACCTGGAGCACCCCCGGGATATGGAGCGCCCCCGGGATCTGGATCCCCCTCTGGATCGGGAATGGCCTCGGGTGCCGAATGAGGCCGATGAGTCCAATTCTTGAGAGCGTGGCTGCCTTTTACCGGAGATAGCTGGAAAGTGTTGCTCATCCTTCAAGGGTGGCGATGGTTTGCTTCTTTCCTCCCGCTCAGCGTTCCGAGCGTGTTCTCTTCTGTGTCTAACCACGTACGGCGTCTGGAAGAGTTTCTTGCATTCCTTAGCTGCAGTGAGGTGGGCGTCGCCGCAAAACTTTCATTTGGGATCGCAGCTGTGTTGTTCATCGGGATTGGTTACTCCACATCCCCTGCATACCACTTCCTGTGGTAACGGGCAGACATCGGAGCGGTGTCCAAGGCGTCCGCAGGTGTAACAAACATCCATCTGTTTGCGGTAAAGCGTGCACCTGATCGGAGTGCCTCCATATGCAACTCATTTGGGACCTTGTATCTCTCGAACAGCACCACCACAGTTCCAGTGTCCTTGATTCTTTTGGCACCTAGCGCGAGTGGATTTCTCCGGTTGACGACCTTCCGGTCAATTACCTCAGGCCCGTCCTCGCTTGCAATGCGCCGAATTAGCCCCTTGCAAGTGGCGTGCGGCGCAACAACAAACGCGCTCACCTCGTGCATTTGCCCGGCGACTAACGTTCTCCACAGCGGTGTAACAAAGCGCGTGTTCGTGGCTAGATGTGCTGATCACCATCACATTTTGCATTGGATTGGGGAACATAGTGTCATATTCTCTTACCGTCGTATTGATACCCGTTGCAGCCAATATGGCTTCTGCGGCCACTGTAGGGCCTGGCTTGGTAATACTCAGTCCGCCTCTGGGTCTGACCACAATCTTCATTTCGTCCTTCGGTAGTGGTGGCATCTTGCTGCTCCGAAAATCTTGCTTTTAGCATCTTTATATCTATTTCGTCTCGGTAGCGTAACTTGGCCGTCAGGGTGGGCCGCGGACGAGTTGGCGCCAAGACGCGCGGCAGCGTTCTTGCAAATGCGCCGTTTGGCGCCCGTTATCCAGCCAGAATCTTTCCTAAAACCTTCGGTGGCTAAATCGTCCCGTCCCCATTGTCCTGACTATCCATCATACAAAAGGTGGTGAACTAGCACCTACAGGCTAACGCAGGGCAGCGGCAGCAGCCCAGCGTCTCGCCGAGACTGGCGCCGTTGCGTTTAGAGTTAGTGTTAGCACTCAGTTCGGCATGGTCGGCACAAGATCGGCGATAATTCTCAGAAAGTCCACCCACCTCCAAAAAATGGTATCCACGTGTTCGGCAGCACTTTACTGAAATAACGCACTCAAAGTTCACGGGCAAACACTTCATAAACCTTCAAGAGATCGAGAAAAAGCAGGAGCCGATCGGAGCGCGTCCGACCTACTCGGCGACATCGCGTTCCTCCAACGCTGTGGAAGCTACGCAAGAACTTCGGGCAAGAAAAGTTATCACTGCGCGCGTTCCATCTATGCTTCGCTGGGCGTTCCGTCCACGCTTCACTGCGCGCCAACAGCCTTCGCTTGCGCGAGCATGCACGTGAGGCTCTTCGCAACTAAAGTTCCCAGATTAAATATTTAGGGACTTTATTCGCAACGGGTTGCAAATAAAAACCTATAAAGAACAACAACAATAAAACAAACCTTGCACTCGGCCACGCCACGCTTGAAACGGTGAAGCTGGGTGATCGCCGCCCAGCATTTTCCGGAAGTGCACGCGAACTTTTCATCTTATTACTGATGATGATATCTTCTCTTCGCGCGTCTCGGACTTACGGCCGTCACTGCGCGTTGCATAGCGCAGCTTGCAACACCGACTCCGCGTTCGAATGCCGACACCGCGTTCTAGGAGACCCTCTCCGTGAATGCGTCTCTCGCTCTCATAGCGCGCAAAACCTCTTCACCTCGCAGAGCACGAGCGTACGAACGCCCCAGCTGTGGACGAAGACGACGACGCTTGAGCGCAAGCATATGGTTCGCATAAATGCATGCTCTGCAGGTGTGACTGTATAGCCTAGTGGAAAAAAAAGCGCTTTCGGAGCTAATTAAGCTACGTCCAAACGGCGCGAGCAGCGTATAGGGTGCTTGCTCTAAAAGCGGGGCTAAATATGAATGCCAGCTTTCCGCTCATGAAATGAATCAGGATGAGTGTGTTTTGATCTTGGTTCAATATCCTCAGGATCCTGGCACCTGAACAGCTATGTACCCTACTTCTCGGTGCGATCACTATCGAATGATTATTTTCTGCGTAATCGCTCGCGGTTGTACTTAGTTTCGTTAGGTTTGTTTGTGCTGCGCACGAGGCTTGCAACGTAGCTGTTCTGTACAGTGTGATACCTTGTAGCAAAGACGCATCATCGCTAGTTACTCTCTTACTCTTGTGGACCATCATGAAACATTCAGCTTCGACCATTCGTGCGCTACCGGTGTAGTACCGTCATTTATATGCGCTTTCTTTGAAGGTTAGTGATACAACGCTGGCGGATGAGCAAATTTCTGTGTCGTCGAGGAAAGCCGTAAATATTGAAGTGCGGGAAACACGAACGGACTGTTGCAGCAGCGGTCCGCGAATTTGGCCACGCATGCTCATTACATTCCTTAATGTGCCAGTCACTATTTTTGCAGTAAACTACTGCACACGTCCTGAATCCAGATGATTCAATCCAGCATGATTGGAGCACAGTGCGTTAACGAAACCTCAGTTGCATTCCTGAAAGCTGATCACACAGAAGCAAGGTACAAGCAGTAATGGTTTCGTGTTCGTGCGCGGTCGCTTAGGCGACGTATGGCGCACGGCCGAAAGCACCATCTCGTTTCTCTAGAACTGCTCCTCGAAAAGGGTCAATACCACAGTGTGTTGGTCTCTAAGGATTAAAACTGGTTTCATTCAATACTGAGCCTGTATAAAACACAGTTGCGCACAATTGCGATGAAAAAAAAAGCGAGCTTTATTTAAATGCGAACGGAGCCAGTACAAGAAGCCTCTCTAGCCTCCACAGCGTTGACTGCTACTTATGGAACGGAGCATAGTCAGGTGGTAAAAAAACACGTGACTTGAATGGCTCCTACCCCCTTAAACAATTGCTCATATGCCGACGTTAGCTAGCAAAAAATGCAATGTTTCATGCAATGGTGTAAGGCAGAGGCTACAAGCGCATAGGATTCAATCCCCTGCTGAGAGGATGCAACGTTTCTTCGCCATTTTCGACTATGCAATGTCGTTGACACGAGTCTGACCCCGTTATACGAGCGCGCGAAACCGCAGCTAAGCGTCGGAACCCAGCCGGAGAAGCAGAACTTAGGAAGAAAGAACGCGATGATGCGAGGCTGTGCCTTTCCAAGCCTACAACAGGCTTTCGCCTTTACGTGTTACAGGAGTGTATCATGTTGCTGAACTTCTTGTTCATGCATAAGAGTACCCCTGACAGTTCCCCGCTGTGAGGCTCCTTGTGTAATAACAATATATTGTGTGTAATTTTATGTCAAACTGACATCGTTGATAAATAAATTTAATTAGAAATATACGGGGTTATGATCACTTGGATTCCAAATAGCGGCGGCAGTTACTTGCTACTTCGTGCTATTTAGGAACCCAGTATAGCAGAAAAATTAGCCATAATTACGTATTGCGCTGCTGAGCAGGAAGGCGAGGTATCAAATCTCGCCCGCGGTGGCCGCATATTGATGGGCGCGAAATGCAAAAAGCCCATGTACAGTAAATTGGATCCATGTTAAAGAACCTCAGGTAGTCGGAATGAACCGGAGTGCCTCACTGCGGTGTGCCTCATAATCAGAAAGCGGTTTAACACGTAAAACCTCATAACTTTTTAAAATATAGCCTGAATTGAGGCCTACGCTAACGCTCACAATATACCCTTTCAATAGATGAATGCCACCATTCTGCAAGAAGAAAGTTTTACGCTATAATCCGTTGTGACCGACAGATTCGCCGGCCTCTTCGTATAATGCAATGCAAAGGTAGCGAGCCCGGCTGATAAACGCGAATACCGCCACATCCACTCTCCCTCATAGAACTTCGTACTTACGAGGGCACTTGTTTGATTCCAACTGAAAGTGTCACATTCCGGTCTCACCGTGAATAACTTTACTCTGGAAGAAAATAGTTTTCACAATAAATCAATTTTGGGCCATGCCACACGCGATAAATGCAAATGCTTGGATGGTCACTTTCTTATCACGCTTGATATGCGAGCGCTTATTGGGCATTCTACGAAATGCAAATGCTAAGCTAGTGGACAACCTCCGTCAACGCCATAGCTTGCCTGTCTCCTGCCGGAGCGAGGCGAAGTAATGCAGGTGGTCACGCCTGTCCCCCCTCTTGTTGCGGCTGTCCATAACAGACGGGCAAGTGTTAGGCAAGAGAGAGTTTGTAGTCGTCGTTGGTTACAGAAGGGGCTTGCATTTGATTTAAAGTGGTAGTCAGAATAACTATATATATATATATATATATATATATATATATAGAGAGAGAGAGAGAGAGAGAGAGAGAGAAACCTTCATGTGTAAGCAGGCTCTGCCAACCTCGGGAGCCTAATTTTTCGTCAAGACAGCTAGAGTAGATATACTGCTTTGAAAGTTACAAACGATCAATAAAAATTGAAATAAAGTTCTCATAAATAAGGAGAGTTGTATCACTGGACCCATATTCGAACTCAATTTCATTTCAGAGCCGCTCTACTTAATCCACTCTGCTTAGAACAGCGCCATGGCCTCGATTCCCAGAAACGGCGTATGCATTCATAGGGAGATTTAACACAGACAGCCGTGTACCCTGCATTGGCTGCGCAGTTAAGATGGTTGTTTATGGAATATATTAGCTGGAATATATTTCGCACAAGATGTTAGATGGTACCCTGTCTTCAAAAGTCCATTAAAGGGCTCGTGTTTTACGTACGAGAGCCGAAATACACTATTCTACAACGAATAATTAACTTCCCTTTATTCATAGTGCACCTGCATACTGGCTGTTTGACAGAGCGCTCGTGACGTTCGAATTAAATCTCCTTGACAAGAACTTACCCTTTCAGTGCGGGTAGTATTTTCAGGGTTGCATCCACTTTGGATGTCGCAAGCAGGTCAATTATTTCCATTTTCATCACTCTGGTTGCTGCATCCTGAAACGCAGTAATGATGAACGTACTTATTCCTGGGCTGCGTGAACAATAGAATGATAAGATGCAACCAAAATAATACACGAACGCTTTGTGATTAATGCAGATGCAGCTAAAACAGTTCCCACTCGCCATTTCATATAAAATATTTATGTAAAAACGCAGTTTTTTACACAAATGTTTATTTGCTCTTACAATCTTACCCAAGGCCTTTAGCTCTTGCACAGCGCTGTGCCGAAATTAACAGGTCATATGACCCACCTAATGCTGCAAAATGCGGAAGTTCCAGACATAACAGAGCGGTTGCAATTGTGACAAGCGTAAATGCTCCAACACGAAACGTGCTGGATCTGCAGCAGCCCGGAGAGCAGGTCATCTTTTACTCGGGCAAGTTGTACCACAATACGTTTGTAGCGTTCCTAGTTAAAGGACGCAATAGACGTAAAGCATTGCTGTGGAACTGGCGTCCAATGTTGTCCACCTTTATTCTAACTTAATTCTCTTCTCCTGTACCCAGGTTCCTGCGCTTCATCTTCTATTCGCAGGCTCATACCGCTTCACCCTTCCAGGTTTCTTTTGTTAACCCCTCCTGGGGTAATACTTGAAACAGTTTCCAATCGAAGCACATTCAACTGAGCCACGTTCACCAACGTACCACACAGTCTCCAATATTCCTTTCCGAGTGGCTGTCCTTGTCATTGAGTGAGGACCATAAACTAGAACGAGGTCGGTGACTTGAATGTCTGGGATATCTGAGCAATGTCTCGTGTCAATTTTTTTCATTCGTTCACGGTACCTCTCCTCCTTGTTTCCTCTCCTCGACGATCTCGAGATTTTCTAACAGCCCCAGCTCACGGTCCGCCTGAAGAATAGAGGTTTCTCCTGAAGAAGCGAACTCTGGGCTGCACCCCAAGCCACTGGTATAAGAGCGATTGTGATGTCTTGCAGCGGCTTGTAAAGAGCGTTTCCATCCACCAGTGAAACTATCGTACATCCTAATGTATTTTTTCACATCTCGCATAGCACGCTCTGCAAGCCCATTCGCCGTGGGATGGTATGACGGGCAGAATTAGATTGAACTAGGATGGTCTCGAGCCCATCCTAGTTTTTCACTCTTGAACGCTGGACCGTTGTCACATACGATCGTCCTGGCTGCCTTAAACATATCCCGTTCGACAAGGGCGATGACGCTACTTGCATCTTCTTTTCCTGCCCGTGCCGCGACCATCCTGGTGCATTCATCTATGGCCAGATGGTTTTTCGCGTTTTTCGCGTTTTCGCGTTTTTCGGACTCCTTATCGTTTCTTAGTTATGCGAAATCCGGGTGTTCGAGTGGCAACGTCGAGTGGCAAGGTATTATCATGGTGTCCGTAGGCTGGTTATATTTCACTTTGTTGACTTGTTGAACATTGTTGAACAAATGTGGCATGAACGAACGTATTGATTGACGTCTTTCAAGTGAGGCCACGTAAATCTCTTTTTGCCTAGCTTGTTGTAGGAGCGCCAAAATCCGTCATGTCCTCCAGATTCTGGGCTATCGTGGTACAAATAAATAACCCTGGAAACCAGCGTTGGTGGGACTTGATCGCGACCTTCCAGAAAAATTGTTCAGTGCCTTCCCACCATTTTAATTCACTCATTTCGTCCGATTGTTCTTTGTTGGCCTGTATCATCAGTCTAGACAATGCATCTGCGACAGTCAAAAGAGGTCCATGTCTGTGAGAGACGGTGAAATCAAACTTCTGCAAGTATTTCACCCATCTGGCGATACGTCCCTTAGGTTGGGTCATATTCAAGAGATGAGTGAGGGCCTGGTGGTCGGTGAACAAAGTAAATTTCGCACCTTCTAGGTACTTACGGAAGTACTGAATTGCTTTAAGGACTGCAAGTGCTTCCTTTTCAGTAGTGGTGTAGTTGACTTCACATGGCTTGAGGGTGCAGCTGTAGTAACCTACTATGTGTCGCTTTTCTAGGCCGCATGCTTCTGGACATTTCTGGTACAAGACTGCAACTGGTCCATAGTGTAGGCGTCGGTATTCAGTTCAAAAGGTAAAGTGAAATCTGGTAAGCGTAAAATAGGTTCAGCAGAGATTCTGTGCACCAGATCACGGTAGACTCACATTCGTCACCCCACTCAAATGGAACTTCTTTCTGCATTAGGCGCGTGAGGCATCTTGTTTTTATGGCAGTCTTTTGTGAAAGGTCTGAAATGTCCCACTAATCCCAAAAACAGACGCAATGAGTGGACGTCATATGGTTTTACCAGTTGGGATATCCTCTCGACGGACTTTTGTTTCAGGCTTTTGGTAGTGTTTTGGTGCTCATTATTGTTCTTCCCAGCGGCATATTCGTAGAATTCAAGGCAACTTTCTAACTTTCTGGGCTTGAAGACATGCCGTCGAATGCATCGGGTTCTACGAATTCAGTCACCGGCTTCTCAGCGTTTAGAGAGCTTATAAGAGAGCTTATCCTTTAAAGACAAGTGATAATATCTTCTATGTACATGTTACAAAAGACACCTAGGAAATGCTTCAGGACTGATCTCCCTTATAAGTTTTTTGCCGTCGGAAACTCTTGAGCGTCCGAAAGTAGGGGGACAGGGTCGTTGTCGACGTTATTCACCCGACCTCTGGGAGCGCACCAACCCAAGTTTTCTGTGCTGCCTGCAAGGTGGCCCGGTTCTCGCTGATTACGGCTTGACCAATCCGCGCCGGTCCGTCTGAAGCGACTGCTTTAGTTAGATTACCCATGTTACTGCAAAGGTCCACCAACTGGTTGCTGTTTGCTCAAGCGGGCATGACGGATGGCCTTTAACCGGTAGCGAGTGACTGAAAGACGCTTGCGGGCTTTGACGAATTGAGTGTTGCTCCCGTGGGGGTGGGTGGAAGCAATACAGTCAAAGAATGTACGCGTTATTGTTGGGTTGTTTGACCGAGCGCGACCGAGCATTTAAAAACTGGCGCTCGGCATGAGAGTGGAGAGTTGTCAGGGCGCAGCCCGGCCGGACGCCTTGCTGCGGAATAAGCGTTGTCCTTCACCAGACGCTGGTTGTAATGTGCAGATCGTACCACTTCCGTGCAACACCTCTTAACTACGCATGTTACTAACCTTGTCCTCATTATTGTTCTTCCCAGCGGCATATTCGTAGAATTCAAGGCAACTTTCTAACTTTCTGGGCTTGAAGACATGCCGTCGAATGCATCGGGTACTACGAATTCAGTCACCGGCTTCTCAGCGTTTAGAGAGCTTATAAGCGATGTCATCAGTTGGTTTTGTTGCGCAATCTGTTCTTTCTGTAACAGAAGAGCTTTCAAAACGAGGCTCACCTCTTCCGTCGAAGACCGTGATCCAGAGTCCGTTCGACGCACCGGTTGAAGAATTAATTCGTCGAAGATCGCCAGAGGCAAGTTCACTTTCACAGAACTTTTCCGACGTAGTTCAGCAGTGTCCATGGAAGCCTTCTCTAAAACCAGGTTCATGAGCTCTGCCGACTTGAGTTCGCGAGGTAGTTCCACCGCTGGTTCATCTTGAGCTTGGTATCTCGAAAAGGTTATCTTCTCTGCGGAGCTCTCCTCAAGGAAAAATGTCACCCACATGTTGGAGTCGATTGTCGGCTGCGCCAAAATTATGCAGCGTTCCTAGTTAAAGGACAAAATAGACAAAGCATTGCTGTGGAACGGGTGTCCACCTTGTCCACCTTTCTTCCAACTTCGTTCTCCTCTTGTCCTGTACCCAGGTTCCTGCGCTTCTTCATCTTCTATTCGAAGCCTCATACCGCTTT
>NC_051163.1:156743061-156808357 GCF_013339745.2 Dermacentor silvarum | reverse complement strand
CAGAAATTCGCACTCACGCCCGTGCGTCATCATCATCATCATCATCATAAGCCTATATTTATGTCCACTGCAGGATGAAGGCCTCTCCCTGCGATCTCCAATTACCCATGTCTTGCGCTAGCATATTCCAACTTGCGCCTGCGAATTTCCTAACCTCATCATCCCACCTGACTTTCTGCCGTCCTCGACTGCGCTTTCCTTCTCTTGGTATCCATTCTGTAACCCTAATGGTCCACCGGTTATCCATCCTACGCATTACATGGCCTGCCCAGCTCCATTTCTTCCGCTTAATGTCAACTAGAATATCGTCTACCCCCGTTTGTTCTCTGATCCACACCGCTCTCTTCCTGTCTCTTAACGTTACTCCTAAGATTTTTCGTTCCATTGCTCTTTGTGTGGTCCTTAACTTGTTCTCGAGCTTCTTTGTTAACCTCCAAGTTTCTGCCCCGTATGTTAGCACCGGTAGAATGCAATGATTGTACACTTTTCTTTTCAACGACAGTGGTAAGCTCCCAGTCAGGATTTGGCAATGCCTGCCGTATGCACTCCAACCTAATTTTATTCTTCTGTAAATTTCTTTCTCATGATCAGGGTCCCCTGTGAGTAATTGACCTAGATAAACATATTCCTTTACAGATTCTAGAGGCTGATTGGCGATCCTGAATTCTTGTTCCCTTGCCAGGCTATTGAACATTATCTTTGTCTTCTGCATATTCATCTTCAACCCAATTCTTGCACTTTCTCGATGAAGGTCCTCAATCATTTGTTGTAATTCCTCTCCATTGTTGCTCAATAGGACAATGTCATCTGCAAACCGAAGGTTGCTGAGATATTCGCCATCGATCCTCACTCCTAATCCTTCCCAGTCTAAGAGCTTGAATACTTCTTCTAAGCATGCAGTGAATAGCATTGGAGAGACTGTGTCTCCTTGCCTGACCCCTTTCTTGATAGGTATCTTTCTACTTTTCTTGTGGAGAACCAAGGTAGCTGTGGAATCCTTGTAGATATTTGCCAAGATATTCACGTATGCCTCCTCCACTCCTTCATTACGCAATGCCTCTATGACTGCTGATATCTCTACTGAATCGAATGCCTTTTCATAATCTATGAAAGCCATATAGAGAGGTTGATTGTACTCCGCAGATTTCTCGATTACCTGATTGACGGCATGGATATGGTCCATCGTAGAATATCCCTTCCTGAAGCCAGCCTGTTCTCTTGGTTGACTGAAGTCAAGTGTTGTCCTGATTCTATTGGAAATTATCTTGGTGAATATTTTATACAATACTGAAAGCAAGCTAATGGGTCTGTAATTCTTCAATTCTTTAACATCTCCCTTCTTATGGATAAGTATAATGTTGGCGTTATTCCAGCTCTCTGGTACATTTGAAGTTGTGAGGCATTGCGTATAAAGGGCCGCAAGCTTTTCAAGCATGATATCTCCTCCATCTTTGATTAAATCTACTGTTATTCCATCTTCTCCAGGCGCTTTTCCCCTGGTCATGTCTTTCAAGGCCCTTCTAACTTCATCGCTAGTTATAGAAGGAGCTTCTCTATCCGGTTCATCACTATTTCGAATGGAAGAAGCTTGGCTGTTTTGGCTACTGTACAGCTCAGTATAGAATTCTTCTTCTACGCCCGTGCGTAGGAGAAGCCAATTGACCTCTTTCCTTGAGTGTGAAAAAAACCACGGCCATGACGCATGGTTGATCTTTTTAACAGCGAAGCTGTTTAAGCTAGCCGTAAAAAGTATGGTATTTCACAGAAAGCCAGCCGCGCCGTAGCCATGGCAACCAGTGACGCCGCAGCTGCTAGAACACATGGCGCAACCTACCACCTGTGTACATCGCATACGCCGACAGCGAATGCGTTTCACGCGTTCGCGCCGGGGAAGCGCGGGCGGCGTCGGCAGCAGCTCGGCAGAACCTCCGATGTAGCTCGGAGTCGGAGACACTGCGCGCAACTGGTTTCCGCCGCCGTGCCGGGAAATACGCATGCACCGCGATAACGACTGGATCTGCGCATGCGCTGACCTTGAGGCTACAGCTATGTAAGCGCGTGCGCGGCGGCGCTCGATCAGTATAGAAGCCGTGGGATGCCCAAAGATAGTTCGTACTCCCGAAAAAGAGGCCCTGTTTTGCGATAAATTCTGGAAAATGCTGTGGATCACTTGTTAGTGCTTAGCCTAGCCCAAAAGCCAGCACTAGCTAGGTGCCCACCAGCTCCGCTTTGTCTTCAGCATTGCGCCTGCAGTATAAGCTACGCTATTTTTCTTCTTGTGGTTCTAATCTTGGGCATACAGAACACCAAAGCTAGAACTGGCTCTAGTGACACAATTCACGTTAGTCAAGGCGCTATAGACCTACTGCAAGTTTAACAACAAAGGGACGCTGGTGTTAAGTTGCAGAAAGGTGAAGTGTTTGTACAGCTGTGTTGTGCAACGGTTGTGCGCGGCGACCACGTCTCGTTTGGCGATTTTGTCTTGCTGAAGATGTGGAATACATACCAAGTTAGCGTGAAGTATGGACCGACATTAAGATGCGCATAAATTTTTCTCTGTATGCTTTTTTACATGAGATGTTTTTGAACGAGAATCCACTGACAGCAACCAATGAAAAGCTACCTTCAAGAGTGAGAGCTAAAGCTAAGAAGGAAATGTTCAGAGCCCACTTTTAGCGATAAAAATGTTGTATTATCGTTTAATAACATCAGATGCGGACGCAACACTGCAAAAGTGGTTTCCTTGTACTATATTTATGATCGTGTTATATTTTATAGACGATTTAACAGGAAGTCCATGAGGCAGTTGTAACTTGGGACCTTCTTCTGTATTTCATTTACTCTGTAATAATAACAAGAAAGGCCTGTAACATCATTTGACTGAACTTGAAAGTTCATCTGTCGTTGGGTAGCTCTCATAGAAAGAGCCTGCGGCAGCACCCGAGCCATGGCTGCAGTCAGCTACGCCTCTCTGGCCGCGTTAGCAAGGCAAGCAAAAACACGAGAGACGCACTATACGCTTCACTATCTGCTACTTTTCACGTATCCCTACGATTGAAGGGAAAGGAGCACCTAGTGCTTTGCCAACCACGCGAGAGTAAAAGCCAAGGTCCGCGATTGGCTCTATCAATGGCTCCTGATAGAGAACAGAAAATCATAAAGGCACGCCGCGGCCGCTAAATGGTTTCGAGTGATTAAAACAGCTTGAAGATATCGAACAAACTCTCAGAAAAGTCTGCATCCAGAAAATGTCATTTCTAATAAATACGCCGGTGGTTCATGGCACGTGTACGCTCATGGCTACGGCACCAAAAGGGGATCAAAGTTTGACAGTCACCGTTTGCGAGCAGCTCTCCTTCCTCCTGTGTTGCCGGCGAAACTGAGGAACACGTGGATAATTAACGAGGAAGCAACCGAGCTTTTGTACAATTGCTCCCAATGACCAATCGTCATGTTTTTGTGTCGGCGTTCGGTTTTCTTTCTCACTGAAATATGTGCATCTTCTTGATGGAGTTTCCGCGTAGAAGAACGGCACTTGTAAGGTACTAAGTCTATTAAGGGTAGCTTCAATATTTTTTCTCTGTTCTTGCATGTTTAATTTTAACATCAGTCAGTACTGCCTCGTCGACGTAAACATAACCTAATTTCGTTTGCTAGTTTCTTGTTCTCTTATTTAACGAACGTTTCCAATGTTTTGTGGGTGGTGATCAGTTTGCATGGGCTTACACATTCATTGAGTAAACGCCTTGGTGTCAATTTGAGCAGTGTTCGTGTTCAGAAAAAAAAATTTGTAAAACTCAATACTTGCTTGAATGACATGAAGTATTGAAAAACAAGGATGGATAAGTTTACTTTAACAACATGCCGTTCTTCGGTGCAGTGCCGTGCTATGTCAATAATAAAATACAAGTTTGAAGCTAGTGTTTGCGCTTTGTCTCTTCTTGTTATGCCCCCATGTCACTACGCACTCCGTTGCTTGTAGGGCGTCACTTTCAATTTGGGCCACTGCCTGCTGACATTTTTTTTTAAATTCAGCTGTATTAACGTTAATATTTCGGATAGGTTCTTACGACATGTGCTAGCCAGCTGCTCAAAAAGTTCTTGCATTATTCTATTGTTGTAATCCCTTTGAGATGCTTTTATCAACTAGTATTGCACTGGGGCTCACCTAGAAGTATACTTTTACTATGGCTATTACTCCTATTTTCAAATATAACTGGTTTGAAATGCCTGCTGCTCTTTCTTGCGAAATAGAACAGGAGCTTTCTTTAGACCGGAAGCTCTTTGGTGTAATGTATTTATATGAACAAGGAGGGAGCACGGTCAGGGAAAGAGCCGCTAACTCAAATGGACCATAGATACTGTCAACAAAGTCACCGCAGAATTACCTATATCAGGAACTGCAGTGGCTCGTGGCACAAGCGGCCATGCTCGTGGAATCTGAGATCGCTACGGCGCACCTTTGTTGCAGTCATTTCAATCGTGCACAAAGAGCGTCGCCAAGAAAGGGGGAGTGACCGCAATTACTTTCCACCCCTATACGCTTGAAACCCGGGCGCCAACGGCACAGAGAAGCTTAAGCATGCAGCACGCCCCACAGGAAATGCATCGCGTCAAGCGTGTGACATTGAAAAGCAGTCCAATTTTCATGCTGAATAGAGCTGGGCGTTTCGGTCCTGGATCTACCGTCGCCAAGAATTGCTTCTAAATGACCACCATTATTTTCATGTTAGAAAGAGTAGTGAGAGCCCAGTACGAAAATTATTTGTTCCTTTGGCGAGAACGCGTAATGGCGATCAATGTGTGCACACATTTGCCCACAGAGAAGGCAGAAAGAAAATACGCAGCAGATTACAAAAAGGAAACGTTTTTATGTTGACTATTTGTCTTTCTGAACTAAAACTTGCCTGGCTTTGAAACAAAATGGCTTTGAAAAGAAATGAGTACGCGGTGGCTGTGCGTCCAGTCCTATATTGTGTTATATCCTCCTGAGACCCGAACACAACTTTCTGATGTAATCGCTTTTCAAGGTGGTTTTCATTGTGTAGTGTTATGCAATGAACTTGGAAAATTTCTGTAAAATTTCATTACCACGATTAGTTGCCAAAAAATGAGTCTCCATGTATCTGCATATCTCCTGAGGTTTGCTATAGTAAATACAGCATGAATGAGAGGGTAGCAGTCGTCGTAATAAAGCTGAATAGGAGGTACAAAATGAAGGTAGTACAAGCCTACGCCCCAACTTCTAGTCACGATGATGAAGAAATAGAACAGTTTTATGAAGATGTCGAATTTGCAATGACAAAGGTGCAAACTCAGTATACTGTAGTCATGGGCGAATTCAATGCAAAAGTGGGCAAAAAGCAGGTTGCTGCAAGCAATTGGCAACTACGGCATCTATTCTAGGAATGCAAGAGGAGAGATGTTGGTAGAATTCGCGGAAAGAAATAGGCTCCGAATAATGAATACATCCTTCAGGAAGCGCAGCAACAGGAAGTGGACCTGGAAAATTCCTAATGGAGAAACAAGGAATGAAATAGATTTCATACTCTCAGCGGATCCAAGCATAGTGCAGAATGTAGAAGTGTTAGGCAACGTAAAGTGCAGTGACCATAGGTTAGTGAGGTCTAGGATTTCTCTCAATTTGAAGAGAGAAAGAGTGAAATTAGTCAAGAGGAAACAGGCCAACCTGGACGCAGTAAGGGTGAAAGCAGACCAATTCAGGCTGGTGCTCGCAAACAAATATCCAGCTTTAGAACAGGAAGATGAAGATAACATAGAGGTAATGAATGAAACCGTAACTAGGCTGATCTCAGAAGCAGCACTTGAAGTGGGAGGTAAGGCGCGCACCAAGGCAACCTGTAGGGAAGCTCTCCCAAGAAACAAAGGACCTAATAAAGAAACGACAAAACATGAAAGTGTCCAACTCAAGAGATCAGATACAATTCGTTGAACTGTCAAAACTGATCAACAAAAACAAAGTAAGGGATATTCGAAATTATAACGTGGGAAAGATTGAGGAAGCCGTAAAATATGGACGCAGCATGAAATCAGTAAGACGAAAGCTTGGCATAGGACAAGGCAAGATGTATGCACTGAAAGATAAACATGGTAATATCATCAGCAATTTAGATGACATAGTCAAAGCAGCGGAAGAATTCTATACTGACCTGTACAGTACCCAAAACAGCCAAACTACTTTCATTCGAAATAGTGATGAACCGGATACAGAATCTCCTTCTATAACTAGCGATCAAGTTAGAAGGGCCTTGAAAGACATGACGAGGAGAAAAGCGGCTGGAGAAGGTGGAATAATAGTAGATTTAATCAAAGATGGAGGAGATATCACGCTTGAAAAGCTTGCTGCCCTTTTTACGCAATGCCTCACAACTTCAAGTGTACCAGAGAGCTTTAAGAACGCCAACATTATACTTATCCATAAGAAGGGAGACGTTAAAGAATTGAAGAATTACAGACCCATTAGCTTGATTTCAGTATTATATAAAATATTCACCAAGATAATTTCCAATAGGATCAGGGAAACACTTGACGTCAGCCAACCATGACAACAGGCTGGTTTCAGGAAGGGATATTCTACGATGGATCATATCCACGTCATCAATCAGGTAATCGAGAAATCTGCGGAGTACAATCAACCTCTCCATATGGCTTTCATAGATTATGAAAAGGCATTTGATGCAGTAGAGATACCAGCAGTCATAGATGCATTGCGTAATCAAGGAGTACAGGAGGCATACGTGAATATCTTAGCAAATATCTACAAGGAATCCACAGCTACCTTGGTTCTCCGCAAGAAAAGTAGAAAGTTACCTATCAAGAAAGGGGTCAGGCAAGGAGACACAATCTCTCCAATGCTTTTCGCTGCATGCTTAGAAGAAGTATTCGAGCTCTTATACTGGGAAGGCTTAGGAGTGAGGATCAACGGCGAATATCTCAGCAACCTTCGGTTTGCAGATGACATTGCCCTATTGAGCAACAATGGAGACCAATTACAATAAATGATTGAGGACCTTAATCGAAAAAGTGTAAGAATTGGGTTGAAGATGAATATGCAGAAGACAAAGATAATGTTCAATAGCCTGGCAAGGGAACAAAAATTCAGGATCGCCAGTCAGCCTCTAGAGTCTGTTAAGGAGTACGTTTATCTAGGTCAATTACTCACAGGGGACCCTGATCAGGAGAAAGAAATTTACAGGAGAATAAAATTCAGTTGGAGTGCACACGGCAGGCATTGTCAAATCCTGACTGAGAGCTTACCACTGTCGTTGAAAAGAAAAGTGTACAATCATTGCATTCTACCAGTGCTAACATATGGGGCAGAAACTTGGAGGTTAACAAAGAAGCTCGAGAACAAGTGAAGGACCACACAAAGAGCAATGGAACGAAAAATCTTAGGACTAGCGTTAAGAGACAGGAAGAGAGCGGTATAGGTCAGTGAACAAACGGGGATAGCCGATAATCTAGTTGACATTAAGCGGAAGATATGGAGCTGGGCAGGCCATGTAATGCGTAGGATGGATAAACGGTGGACCATTAGGGTTACAGAAGGGATACCAAGAGAAGGGAAGCGCACTCGATGACGGCAGAAAACCAAGTGGGATGATGAAGTTAGGAAATTCGCAGGCGCAAGTTGGAATACGCTTGCGCAAGACAGGGGTCATTGGAGATCGCAGGGAGAAGCCTTCGTCCTGCAGTGGGCATAAATATAGGCTGATGACGATGATGTATTTTCATCTTCAAATCGACGATGATGACTGATGACATGGCTGCCTAGACAGCGGGGCCGATCGCTTATTTCCACCTGCCGCGATTGTGCGCTGCTCAGCTCGAGGTCGCACGCGGATTCGAACCCGGCCTCGCTGGCCGCATTTCCATGGAGGCGAAATGCAAAAAAACACCCCTTCGTATACCATGCATTAGGTACACGGTAAAAGAACCGTTGGCCAAAATTAATCCGGAGTCGTGCCTCATAATCATATCGTAGTTTTATAACGTACAACCCCAGAATTGAATTTAAATTTTAATTCGAAAGCCGCTGCAAGGCGCAGTTGTTGTGTTCCTTCGTGATATACACTGTTTCCCATAGCTTTCCTCCTTTCTAATTTTCTTTCGTGGAGATAGATTTGGAGTTATCTAACAGAAAATGTGGGCCGATCCCAAGGGCAGTGCATTATACCGAAGGCACGTGCAGTCTTACACAGTGCCTCAAAGCGCTAGGGCTGCCACGAGCGAAGAATGCGAGAAAATGACACGTGACACGCGCCCGACGTTTCGAAGGGCAGCTTTGACGTGAGAGAAGTGTGTGTGCGAGCGAGGACTAATGGTTATATATAGAGCACTGGGAATACTGTGCTGAAACTTCGATCCCACCATCGGTCACGCATTTCTTTTTTAGTATTACAGGCTGACTTCACCAACTTTTGAGCTATCTAACAGAAAACTCGAGAGAAAGAGAGAGAAAGGTAAAGTAACGACAGGGAGGTTAACCAGAGATTATCTCCGGTTGGTTACCTTGTACTACGGGAGGGGTAAAGGATGCGATAGGTGACAGAGAGAAAATTAAGTATAAATAATGGGGAAGAAAGGAAAGAAAAGAAAATGACACACACACGCGCGAAATATAACTGTTTCTGCGGGCACTGTCACGCAGTCTGCGAAGGCGTTGTAGTGCTGCATGGTGTCAACGTCCCGTCTTACCTCACACTGTGTAGAGTCGCAATTTGTCACTGAGTCCGGTGTCTTTTAAATAACGCAGCAGTGCCTTCAGGGCGGCTCGTGCTGTTGTTCGTGTAGGCCAGTTTCCAAGGATGAAAACTCCAGGTGTGTGTTGAGCGTGCGCCCTCGCGTCTCAACGTGTACGAAATCGCAAGTTCGTAAAAAAATGCGAGGTACAGAAACGTCACTGTGATACAGATGAGAGTGTGCAAGGTCGCCCGTCACGAACGCACGCGCAGCAGTCGAGACGTCCCAATCATCACATTCGAAGTATGATATCGCATACTTAAGATTGTTAGCGTTGCCAAGTTGACATCTAACCTCTACTTCTTTAATTTTTCTTATTAAGACAATGATTGCCTTATTGAGTTAACTCGTCTTTACCTACGCATCTGTTAATTAATGGTAATGTGGATGAAATAACTAGTCTATTAATCGAAACGTGCTCGGCCAGATCGCCCTGTAACATTTTCCCGCTCATATTATATGAGAACACATAAATCGCGATTCCTTCTCGCTTGAAAATCTTCAGCTCAAGTCCGGGGAGGAAACGACGATCACGTCTTGCGCGCAGAACACGAACCTTTCTAGGCACAGAAAATCGCTCGTACGTGTTTGCGTTCCTTCCTAATACACACCGGTCCCATAATATTTCTTTCTTTCTTTCTTCCATTCTTTCTTTCCAGCAGTGCTCCCAATGTTCTTTATTACCGCGTTCGATGAATCCGCACAAGGCAAAACAAAGCTCGAAGTCCATTTTCGCCCGAGCTTATTATTATGGACCGCCGGACGTGGCAACCGACCCGGAAACACGGTCAACGAGAGACGCCATGCACACCTGACACGCATTGTTTGATGCACACCGGGTTTTCTCGCCCTCTATTCTGTTTCTCCTCCTCGAGGGCGCATTGAATTGATCCGCTCTTTGCTTCTTTTGTTTCACGTCAAACAGAAAAAGAAGAAAAATATCACAGTTTCGCCCTAAGGGCGAAGCAATGAATGCGATAGCAACACAGCATTGTCATACGAAGTAAGGTGAGCGGCTTTGGTAGCAATATGAATTGTAGTAAACATGAGCTGATTAAGTAAGCAGGTGTGCTGCGGCGTAAGTAGACCGACATGAAGAGAGACTCGATGACCACGAGAAGGCGCGTGTGAAACGGTGGTGTTGATGAGAAGCGCTTCCCGTGGGCAGCGCGCGTGCGAAGGGACACACCTGTAGCGCTGCGCTGCCGATCCGGGCAGCATTACATGTGTAGCGTGCGTTGGAAAATGTGGCCCGACTATTACTAACTGAATGAACAAGCGTGGTGTGAGCGCGCACAAACAAACATGAACAGATCACACTGAATGACTGCAGACAACGACTGTCAAAACGCTGGCAGCAAGCCCATACGCTGCAGCGGGCGAAGGTACGTGCGGTCTATCGCTTCAACAGAAACTGAGCGGCGAATGCACCGTGCATAAAGGTCCGAGCCGTGTGGAGATAAGAGACGGTGCGGCGAGCGACGAGCGCGGTTGTTGGCATGGTAGAAGTGCGCCCCCCCCCCCCCCCCGCTCCCTCCGGCGCTGGCTTCCCGCTTCCTTGCTTGCGCGTGCTAGAGATAAGAGACGGTGCGGTCGACCGACGAGCGCGGTTGTTGGCAGAGTAGAAGTGCCCCGCCCCCCTCCCCGCTCCCTCCGGCGCTGGCTTCCCGCTTCGTTGCTTGCGCGTGGGAGATTGAGTGCGTTCGCTCTCCGTGACAGCGCGCGTCCCCGCACGCTTCCGCTCGGGCATACGGCGCGCGGTGAAGATTTTATCTATACGGAACCTCACCGCGACGACGACGGCGACGGCATAAATCCGGTTGAAGTGTCCATATAATTGCTATCGCAATAAAGCTGCATTTCATTGCTTAAACGCAGAGAGGAAGGTGGAACTACGTGTAGTACATTGCCATGTTCCTGGCGCGTCTGATATCGTCGCGCAATCTCGTTTTTTTTTTTCGAAACACACATGGCTGCGTTCGGCCGTCTGGGACGACACAGATGGCTAAATCAATGGAGTGTCAAATTCCTCAAAAGCGGATGACAAGAATGAGTGAACCACTTCTTTACAGTTACACATGCATTCTGCTGTATACTCAGAATGAATATTTATGCATAATAACATGCATGGGACTTCATAAAAAATGTAGGAGCCAATGTAATGTACAAGGGGCCTTAGGTGGATATGCCAGAAATAGTATTACCGCTATCTGTGTTTGTGCAGGCGACAATATGCATCCACTTGAACCATGGCTCATGACACATGTGCCCGGCCACTCTGCCCTCAACGCACCGAAAGGGCGTTTCAAGAGCGCCCACGCGTCCACAAGGTCAGCGGTGGAGAGCTGCATGGGCGTCCCGAAGGAACGCTTCCGATGCCTGCAGCGTCAGCGCGCCTTGCACTACGGTCCCAGAAAAGCAGGGACAATTGTGGCTGCGTGTGCGGCTCTGCACAATCTGTGCCTTGACGAAGGTGAGTCGTACGCGCACCACTCATACCACGACGACGACGATTACGACGACAACAATGGCGAGCACCCACCTGGCTTCACGAGCACGATGCTGCAGACTGCAGCACCGCGACCCAGGCGGGAACTGTTCTTAGTGGAAGGCCAGTACGTGGAAGACAAATTGCTATGCTCTTTGTAACTCACAGCAGGCCCCTGCACCACACACAGAGAGCTGTTTGTCAGACACGCCTTCTTCGACAGTAGGAAATACAATGAATGGCTCTCATCCCGCTACGCGTTCCTCCCCATTACCACGACAGAAGAGAAGTGAAATTCTAGGCTGGAATGATGAGCGGCCACGGTGCCAGTTTGATGAGCAGGATACTGAGACATGCTGGTTTTGTGGATCCTCCCATGTTCTCGTTCACTAAAAGTGCTGGCACTTCCCCACTTGCTCTTCTACACTACATATGCATGCGTGGTTCTGTGTGAGGTGATGACTTCTTGGTGCAGCCATGTGCTGACACTTGCCGCCTTGTGTTACATATGCGTTCGTGGTTTTGTGCGAGGTTATGGCTGCCATGTGCTGACACTTGCTGCCCTGCGCTACATGTGCGTTCGTGGTTTTGTGCGAGGTGATGACTGCTTGGTGCTGCCATGTGATGACAGTTGTCCTTCTGTGCTCTAGGTGTGCGTGGTTTTGTGCCAGACGCTGCCTCCTCTTGCTGCTCCCATGTGCTGACACTTGTCCTTCTGGAGTAGACGTGTGGGGAGTTTTGTGCAAGCCGCTGCCTCCTCTTGCTGTTCTCATGAATTGACACGTGCCTCCTTGTCCTTCTGCAGTAGAAATGTGCGTGTGTGATGCTGTTTCTGGACATGCTTTATTCTGAAGCTTATTTTCCACTTTCGGGTCAGTGGCTAGTGCTGGCTGCTGGCCTACGTCTTGCTACGTAGGCCTTGTTGAATGCAAATGTCCAGCTGAAATTTGTCTCCACACCCTTGGTCATCATGCGCCCTAAATCCCTGCTGGCTCCTACACTGCTTGCAAACACCACATACAGTGGTAAGAAGGGCAGCGCGTAGCGGTAGGTGGTCTGCCTATGCTAGAATGTCAGCTCCAGAACCATCCCATTGTCTTGATTCCGCTGAAGGCTTGTCATTTCGTGTGTCACAGTATTGCTATGATGGCTGGAGGAATAGGTGTGCGAACTGAGCGTAGTTCACAACTTCGCTACATCATGACGGGAAAATTGGTGCTACAGCTAGTGGAACGGTCCTCCTGCGCGCGTCGTCATCCATACACATGGAAGGCGAAACGCGTGTTTGACGATGTCGATGCCGCGTATTCTAGCTATTAGGGGAGAGTCGGGAGAAATCGGACACCTTTCACAAACGTATTTTTGGTTTTGTTTATTTTGAATGAAAAAAGATGTTTCATAAAATATAGTACAAGTCAAAACGTGGCGGCACAAATTCTGAGAATCTCTGGTTTCTACCGCTCCTGGCGCAGCTGTAAAAACATAGTTTCTAATGGCTCAAACGTGTCCCATTCCACCCCTCTGTTTGGGTGGAGTGGGATATCACTTGGGAGGAATGGGGCCTGCATTGGTCTCAACATATTCAGCGAACATTTTCAGCGAATGCATTGGTCTCAACATATTCAGCGAACATTATAAGCTGACAGTTCAACATCAACTTTATGAAAGATTACAAATGCTTTGTGCCCCCGATACTTTGTGGCACTGGCAGCTTCATCACTATGTCAGTCATTGGTACAGTCCCTATATCTTTCTGAGGAGCAAAGTAAAACTTTGAGCTCTCGTCTTTCTTTCGCAGGAACTTTACCCATGCAATAGACGTGAGGTTTTTTCACAAGACCTGAATAGAACTAAGTAACATTTTGCCACTTGAGAAGCTTCATTCGCCAAATCGGCCCTAGAAATATCGTGCCTCTCATTATCGAAACCTGACGTGTCACTGTCAGAATCATCAAATGCAACGTCAACAGTTTCTTCACTTGAAGAAATGAAATCCTTCTGAAGTCGTCGTTTCCATTTTTGTACAGGAAGTGGCGACAGTCCTACCAGCGTTAAGCGCTCTCTTCTTTAGGCTTTGTCGCGCAAACCTCTCTGCGGTTTCTTGTTCAATCGCATGCTTTTCTGGCGTATCTGTATGTACTTTTGTCCTACCTTTCTCCCTTCCTTTTTGCCCTGTCTTATGTGGTGCAGCCTTAGGGTAGAGCCTGAGGTCACTTGGAACAATTCGGCATGGAGGTGCAGTTAACATCGAGGGTGCTTTATTGACGATAGGCGTGATGATATCTGTAGAGACGCTTCGAGCTCCGTCAGTACTTGTCATAGAGTTACAAACACTTTCCAGACAGCCACCATCATCAGGTTTCACTGATGATGGTGGTGTCTGCCCTGACACCTCTCCGCTTGGGCGAGTTACGGCTCGGTCAGTTACCGATTACGTCGAGTAGTCATCCAGAGTGAACGGTTCGCGATTGAAAGGCCAAATGCTCGTTTTCTGAATGCCCGAGATTATGTTCTTTTGCGTCACCGTTAATACGTCGGCGGATCCCACTAGTTTTCCAACATTGTAGACAGAGATGGCTTTCCTTGGGTTATTTATGAGCCAATCATTGCAAGCAGCGTTGTACCGAGATTTGAATGGTCCATACACGGACAGATCAATTAGCTCCAGGTGATGGCTACAGCCTGGGGGAAGGTGAGCAGGATGACAGCGCTCTCTTTGGCCTTGTTGATGGTCCTGATGCTGACATGGCTTTCATGGTGGTCAAGAATTAAAATAATGGACTGAAGTTTCCTTCTCCCGTCGTTCGTTTGTTTTTAGCACAGAGTGCTCCAAGCTGGCGTGACCAGCTTACTTGGATGGGAAACTTCTCTTCTGCTGCCGCCATAGTCGATTCTCCTCTTCCATCAGAGATGGGACGCCATAGACGTTTGCACTTGGAGATATGATTTTTTGTACACAATATATAGATTGACGGCTATTTACAGGGAGTCTGACGTAACACTCGACATAGCCGATAGTGCATAACACCGCTCGTACGTCAGATCCTTAGATTACACTGGAACCGGTGCCTTAACTCGGCAGAGCCGACAGTGCAGAACAACTTCTCTGCGTCCGGAACCCTCGTGAGGGGTCGGGAGCCCGGTTTTAACCCTTCGGTTGCTCCTCCCAAATCCCCTCACGGCAAATCACGACACCACAGTGACCTGATTGGGTCAACTGGGTTGTCACTCACTTTTGTCACTCTCTCCCTGTTGTTTCGGAACATTCAGAGAGAGAGGGAGAGAAAGAAATAACAAACAAGAAATAAACAAACAACACACAAACACTCCCACTCTGCGACATGTTAAAACATCCCGGCGTTTCCCCCAGAACACTGTCGGTGAAAGATGCGCTCCTCGTTCTCGTTATTTAATTGGAAGTTACCCACGGCATGCCGTAAAGGGCACCACGCCGAAGCGTGCCCATCGATGCACAATGCCGTCCCGCGCGCGGTTCGTCTCCGGTGGCCTCAAAAAACTGTCATCTCAAAGACGGACTGCGCCTCTGATGCCAGTCCGTCGCTCCCGAGCCCGCGCGTTGGGTCACGCGACCCCACCGGAAACGGCTTCCTTGCCACCGAGGCATGCCCATTGACACCCTAATGACGTCTTGCAGGTGGCCCGCCTTAGGCAGCGCGCGAAAGGGCACCCGTCAGCGCTTCAGTTTGGGCCTCGGGGCCAAACAGTTCCCAACGCCAACCCCTCCCCCGCGTCTTCGGACCGCGTGTGCACCATCTTACGATGAACTGGACTGGGGACGCAGGTTCTTTGCCTGACCCAAAAACAAAGCCCCCCGCTGGTTTTGCATTCTGCGAGGCTCGAAACGGCGCCCTTTCACGTTTCTGGGGTGAAATTACTTTTGAGGGCCTCCCGCGCTTGTCAACATCCTCAACACGCCCTCCCTAAGATTCACGTACGCCCTCAAATGCAGGTACTTGAATACTAACAAAAAAAGTATGAGAGAGAGAAAGTAAAAGCAAATGTCACAGCTTCGCCACTAGTACCTCTGTGTCCTGCCCAAGGCGGTCTTATCAGGCATCGCACTTTAGTAGCAAAACCTCTCAACGCGAACTCTGAACGAAAACGCACAATTGTTATAAAATAACACTACCCGAACAAGATGTCGTACATGCACACAGAACGTACACGCACGAACGACTGAAAAAAAAAAGAACAGACCAATAACACACCTTGAACACTGCCCATGTACTACATCGGGCGTCACAGTGTCACATAAATGCCCACAATGAAACACCACAGAACATCAAGCAATCCGAGAAACGCTTGCAAGAACACGCCAACGAAAACGTTTCTTCCACTGAAGCACACACACTTCGACACACAGTCTTGTTCAACAGTTCGACAGTTCCGCACGTCACTCTCTTCTGCGCGAGTGTTCACTAGGTGCCCCGTCCTCCCGTGTCTTAGCTGCCTCGAAAGCACCGCTGCCTGTGTGCCACATGCATACAACTAGGCCATGCGCATCCTACACCTTGAACCAAGGTGAAACATAGGTGGAGCGGAAACCACCCGAGCTGGTACTTAGCCGCCGGGGTCGAATGGATGGAACCCGCAGCACGGACGGCAAATCTCGCGGCGCCCGCTGAGACAAATCGTCTGCTCGTTAACGACGTTTTCTTCGCGCGACGACCGCTTCCAAATTTTCGTGTTCGCTTTCGGCCCAAGCGCGCATTGAGTCACCGCCACGATGGGAACAGCCAGACCGGCCCTGCACGTTCCCCCCTTCGGAGTCATCGAGCGTCGAGCCAGGACTTCGATTAGTACGCACTTGTCGTCTTCGTCTACTTTTCGCAACGCCGCGGTTGCCCAGGGAACACCGACATCTGCGCTCCACTGCAGCACGGCCGTCATGTGTTTCTCATAACGGGGGACCCATCCCCCGCTTGCTTCAGTTATAAACTGATCATCTTTGAGCGGGACTTCCTTCCGCTTCACCTCTCGAGAGCTCGCTGTGATCTCACCGCGTCTCAGTCACCGCGTGCCTCACAGCGACGCTCCACAAGACCGCCATCCAGGAAAGATACGTCACCCGCGGCCTCCATGTCTTTTGGGACATCTTGCGCTTTCGTCAGAATGACGTCAGTCATTCGCAGAACCCGCTCGACGACCGATGAGCCCATTGACACTGTAGCTGCCGGCTGCTGCTTTTCTGCAGCCCATTGCATACTTCCATCGCAATCACCGCGCCACTATACTTTCTGCGAACACACTCATCAAGCTCGAATTAGGAGACACTCGATTTCCCTGGCTTTCCCGCCATAACCTCCTGACCGGATTTCTGGTCATCGGGTGGGCCAGTTATCGACACTTCGGGATTAACCTCATCACCCTTTGTCGCCAACTCAGACGCGCCTACCCTCCCAGCATCTGGCGGACCGCTTGCGAATTTTAGGTGCCACACAGCTGCTTCTTGTCCTCTGATCTTTACGACGCTGTCAAAAATGGCCTTTACCTTAAGCAATTTCCATGCTTTCTCTGACAGGAGGCAATCGGTTTGTGCTGTCACCTTGTCCGTTACCGCACACAGCACCGGCATCGCCTCCTTTACGTCAGAAACGACGCCAAATTCGGGGGACATTGTCAGCGGAACCACCGCGAGTTGCGCCTTCACCCTTTGTCCGAAGGCAGCAGTTAAGCTGATCGTTCCGCGCGCCTGCACGATCTCCGGCGGAACAACACTCACGCAGCACTGTTATCTCCGCTCCCGTGTCGAAACGTGCGCCTAGAGGATGTCGCTCTGAATACCCGGGCCTTTCGATGTTTGCTGCGCCGGGCGATGGGGGCAATTCCGCTTCATATGCTCACTGGAGCTGCACGAGAACCAACCCCTGAACTTCGGTTTTGTCTCCGTGCCTCGAGCTTCCCCACCGTCGCGATTACTTGGTTGTACGCTAGGATTAACACTACTCGCGCTTTGCGACTCTGCCGGCTTCTGTTTCACCTGCTGCCCAGACCGCTGTTTTTGCCTTGCGCCTCCTCGAATGTCCGCAGTAGCGCAGCTACGTCTGGTGCTTTCAGCCATGTTTTCCCTTCCTGCAGTGTGACGTACCGCAGTGCGTCATCTGAAATGTTTTTCTACAACTGGTCTCCAACAAACAGTTTGACCAGCTCCTCAAACGTCGATACGCCTCTCGAGTCAAGATAAAAGTGCAGGTAGCTTTGAAGGCGAGTAGCATAAGGTCTCCATCCATCGTTCATTCGCTTTCCTGACCCCAAGAATCTTTTCAGGTATTCCCCTGCGGAAAGTTTTAGTTCGTCAAGTACAGTTTCCTTAAATTTCCTATAATCTTTGTGTTCCGTGGGATAAGTCGTGTGGACAGAAACGGGACCTTCTCCGCCACCAACGAAAACAATCTGTCCCCAAAATCCCCTTGGCACTTCATACGCTTCTAAGGAGTTCTCAACCGACTCAAACCGCACCGGAGTCTCGGCCTCTGATAGAAATTTGTGAAGCACTCCCGCAAGACACTTAGAATGGCGCCTAAGCTCGCCGCAACGATCCTGCCCGCGAACGCGTGTCCACTTTCCCGTGAGCATCCGCTTCCAGTTTGTTTAAGTCTCGCGAGCTCCACCTCCAACTCAAGCACACGGCGCTGATCCGCGAGGCTTCTGAGGTCCATTTCCCTCTGACTCTCCGACGTGACAGCCCCAGCTGAGTGGTCCTCAACATTGCCGTTTCCCGACTCACTATCATGGGTTGATTTCTCCTGTCGGGGTTCAAGTGACCAAACCTCGTATTCATCCGTTACGGTACGACTAGGCAGCGGTACCCCTGAGGTGTAAGGACGAGAGGACTCACCACTTGCCGAGATGCCACTGGTCACCGCTGATCGTTGCTGCCATGCCTTGCCAGTTGCAGAGTCACCACCGTCGGTCGCACCAAAGTTCCGATGTCGTTCGAGGACTTCGCTTGAAGTGTAGGCGACCAGGTGCCGTCGATGCCCTTGGCCCGATGGCTTGCTCTGCCTCAGCTGCGGGTTTTCTTGTCCACGCCGAAGTTTGTTTCGTTGCCGAGTTGCTGCTTGCAGTCTTCGGCAACTTCCTCGCTGTCTGCGACGCCTAAGTTGGAATGCAGAGCGCTCCTTCTCGTCGACTGTTTCGATCCTGTCGCGACTGCACCACTAAAGTTTCCTTCTCCCCTCCTTTGTTTGCTTTTCGCACAGAGTGCTCCAAGCTGGTGTGACCAGCTTACATGGATGGGAAACTTCTCTTCTGCTGCCGCCGTAGTCGATTCTCCTCTTCTATCAGATATGGGACGCCATAGACATTTGCACTTGGAGATATGACTTTATGTACACAATATATAGATTGACGGCTATTTACAGGGTGTCCGACGTAACACTCGACATAGTCGATAGTGCATAAAACCGCTCGTACGCCCAGACCCTTAGTTTACACTGGAACCGGTGCCTTAACTCGGGAGAGCCGACAGTGCAGAGCACCTTCCCTGCGTCCGGAACCCTCGTGAGGGGTCAGGAGCCCTGTTTTAACCCTTCGGTTGCTCCACCCAAATCCCCTCACGGCAAATCACGACACCACAGTGACCTGATTGGGTCAACTGGGTTGTCACTCACTTTTGTCACTCTCTCCCTGTGTTTTTCGGAACATTCAGAGAGAGAGAGAGAGAGAAAGAAACAACAAACAAGAAATAAACAAACAAACACTCCCACTCTGCGACATGTTAAAACATTCCGGCGTTTCCCCCAGAACACTGTCGGTGAAAGAAGCGCTCCTCGTTCTCGTTGCTTAATTGGAAGTTACCCACGGCTTGCCGTAAAGGGCACCGCGCCGAAGCGTGCCCATTGATGCACAATGCCGTCCCGCGCGCGGTTCGTCTCCGGCGGCCTCATAAAACTGTCATCTCAAAGACGGACTGCGCCTCTGATGCCAGTCCGTCACTCCCGAGCGCGCGCGTTGGGTCACGCGACCCCACCGGAAACGGCTTCCTTGCCACCAAGGCATTCCCATTGACACCCTAATGACGTCTTGCAGGTGGTCCGCCTTAGGCAGCGCGCGAGAGCGCACCCGTTCGCGCTTCCGTTAGGGCCTCGGGGCCAAACAGCTCCCAACGCCAACCCCTCCCCCGCGTCTTCAGACCGCGTGTGCACCATCTTACGATGGACTGGGCTGGCGACGCGGGTTCTTTGCGGCCTATTAGCGCCTCCTGACCCACTAACAAAGCCCCCCGCTGGTCTTGCATTCTGCGAGGTTCGAAACGGCGCCCTTCCACGTTTCTGGGGTGAAATTACTTTTGAGGGCCTCCCGCATTTGTCAACATCCTTTACAAATGGGTTCTTCCTTCATGCCCTTTGCCTGTCTCACAATGTGCTCTTATGCCAGTAAAAACAGTTCGCCAGACGTCCATCCCTACCTGTTTGCCAAACTAAGATTTCCGGCTGGGGCGCCTTTCAGAAAAAATCTTTAAATCTCAAGCGAGGAAAAATTAACACCGGAGGCACAGCGTTTCCTATAGCATTGACAGTGCACAAAACGGTCACCAATTCGCCCCGATCTGCTGATGTGACTTGAACAATTTGCTTCTCACCACGTGCTGCTACTATCTTTGGTGGATTGTGTGCAGTTGTGAATCCCGTTTTATCGCAATTGTAGATGCGTTCCGGAGTTTGCTTGTATGGGTCGTAGATGCCTTCCAGGTTTGAAAGGAAAGCATCGACATTGTTCTTGTTGAAGCTTGTTTCCCCACCTAGACTGGTCGCTTCCGGCGATCTAAGCGATAGCTCAGGATGGCGGTGAATAAAGCCCATAAACCAGCCTCTTCCAGCTACCTTGTTGATTTCCCATGACACCTGGTACTTCCAGTTTAAGGCGGTTGCAAATTGGTACGCCACTGAACGAACCTGCATTTTCGTAAGCCCATATTGCATCTTGCTTGCCTTCATCAAATATTATTTGAAGAGTACTTCATCTTCTGCTGTGAAGACCATTCCGCACACGAAATTGGACTGGAACAATTTGCTGCCTCTGTCACGGTTTTCCTTGTACTTCTAGACTGCTCATCCAAGCGATTGTTTGGATATTTTAAAAGCTTCTACTGCGTCTCTTATACTTTTCTTTTCATCAGACACCAATCTCACAGCATCCAGCATAGAATTGTTCGATGTTTGAGCTCTGTCGGGATGCTTCTTATTGTATACCCTTGGCATCTTCCTGAACATTGAAAATAAACACTAATTTGCAAATATAAATATTCACGCCCAGAAAGCGCAATTATGTTCGTCGCATGCACTCGACAGCACCCTTCCTGCAGCTTACTATTCACGCGTTTATCCCGGATTGCTCGCAATTGTGTAGAGTAATCAAGGGTTTTTAAGTGAAGCGACATCGCGTTTTATAATGCCCCTTTAGATTAGCGTGTCTTAACGTGAATTGTCATGCAGCCAGCCTGTCCGTTATTTAATCTAATTTTCTTGGCACCAAATATTTATAAGCTTAAAATATGAAACAAACAAAAAAAAGCCGGCAGATGCCACGCCATTTGGGAACCGATGTTATGCGAAGCAGTGTGCGGGGAGCCTACCGAGTTAACGAAACGACCATGGGAGCACCGAGGCGTGTCCGGCACTTTCATGACGTACATTAAACGTATGTCATGACATTCATGTCATGAGTCCTCAGGAGTCCCTTTAGCTACACCTAAGGGACCTTAAGGCGAAATCCTTAGTCATGCTGATGACTATGACTTCGACCGTCAACCTTTAGCCTTTGCCTTCACTTAGTACTACATCCGAACCCATTTCGGTGGTTTTCGAGTGTTCATCTTTTTCCGCTGAGTCATTGTCATTTTCGCTGAGTCATGGTCATGAGTATGACTTATACCATCAATCTTTAGCCTTTTCCTTCACTTAGTACCACATCCGAACCCATTTCAGTGGTTTTTGAGTGTTAATCTTTTTCCGCTGAGTCATTTCCATTTTCGTTTAGTAATGCTCATGACTATGACTTCTACCACCATTCTTTAGTGGTTCCTTCGCTTAGTACCCACGACAGAACCTATTTCAGTGACTTTTGGCATACCAAGTTAACGAAACGACCATGAGAGCACAAAGACGTCGGCGACTAGATAGATAGATAGATAGATACTATCAAAGTAGCAAATGTTCACCAAGAAATGCTTCGCATTTAAAATAATTGCTTTCGGGGCTAATGCGGCTTCACCATAAAGCTAGTTCGCTAGACACAGCACCAGCTTTATTGTGGGGAGGAATGGGACAGTCCCCCATTCCACCCTCAACACAACTGCCCTATTGCTCCCACGCTACGTCACCCGAAGAAAAAATCATTCAACGGCAAAAATTCTCTTTTTAGGTCTAAACTTGTAATTGCTTGAAGTACGACGCTGATGTGTGTTTTCGTTGAAACATTGTTATTTACCTCAGCAGAGCAGTTTATATGTGAGGGAGGTGTAATTGAAAGAGCAGATACTTACTTTTGACACGTGAAAAAGGCGATTTCAAGTCACAGAAAGATTCATCGGCCGAAGGTGCCCACCATTACAGCCAGGCCATTGTTATTCAAGCGCCATCTAGCGAGTAGTCGGTGAAGGCATTTGAACTTACTGCAGGAGAGATACATAGGCTGTCCCAGTCCTCCAACCATCCCAAACCTCCCAAATCCCCTATGTATGCTTCAAATACCATTCCGTGAAGTGCACGCAAAGCTGCATGGGTAATTCTGCTATGAACAGTAAGAAAACAGGAAATGCTGGTACATTTCTTGTAGCTTCTATGGAAGAACATCGTACTACAGCTTTAGTGGTTTGGAATAAGTGCGGAGTTATTGTGGAATTTTAGGCTGTGACTAGTGAGTACGTTTTCTGTAGGTTCGGTGAAAGCAAGTATTGATTCAATCAAATGAATAAGTTTGAACGCCAAGAAGCATACGGGCTAGAAAATTGAGACGCCGCAGTGAGACATTGCGGAATACTTTTTGCACCACCTGTAAGTTGGAAACGTGTGCTGAAGCTGAAGTACACAAGCATTTTTTATTCCGACCCATCTGAATGCGGCCGTGCCACATGTAAGAGGCCGCCTATGGCGAAGCAAGAAGACGACGAAGATCGCGGAGCGTTCCGAACGGCGCAAGCGCTGGAGGCACGCGAACCGAGGTGTAATCCGCGAGGGAGAAGCATCGAAGCAGTATTATCGACGTGGCTCTTGAGCTGAAAGGTCGCTTCGTCAGCCATGCTCTGACGACGGGAGAGCGGAGTACCCGGCCACGAAGCTCGAGAAGCTGGCAAGGCCCAGGTGTAGCTGTAGTCCTCGGAGACGTCCGGGCGAAGCTCCTGGGACCGGCTGCTGCTGCTCACCGTGGTTCCGGTCTTCTTCTCGAGAAACCCTCTTACTCGGCCAAGCCCGTTCAACTGATAATCACTGTGACACCGGCCCGCCATGTCGATCGACGTAAGGCGAAGAACGCTTCGCGAAGCCAAACCTGGCAAGTGACACGTCAGCGGCGGCTACCGTGGCACCAGCCATGTACTCGGTCAAGTCAACGGAACCGCGAGGCGACGGCACTTACGGCACCCGCAACGCTTCGGACGAGCCCGACGTGGATTCAAAAGAACTTCAAACCGACGGTCCGTAAGAACCCGCACTTCCATATTGCGACGCAGTTAGGCCGAATTCAGGGTGGCCAGACTTTGACGAGTCAGCGCTAAGACTGACGTAGAGACTCTAAGACGGAGTTAGGCTTCGAGACCGAGATAGATTATTTTCTTGTAGTGTTGTATTTAGTTAGAGTTTTGTATTTTCTATTGAGTGAGCGTTTTATTGCGATAGCAATTATATGGACACTTCAACCGGATTTCTGCCGTCGTCATCGCCGTCGCCGTGAGGTTCCGTATAGATAAAATCTTCGCCGCGTGCCGTATGCCCGAGCGGAAGCGTGCGGGGACGCGCGCTATCACGGAGAGCAAACGCACTCAATCTCCCACGCGCAAGCAAGGAAGCGGAAAGCCAGCGCCGGAGAGCGGGGGGGGTGGGGGGGTGGGGGGGAGGGGGGGGGCACTTCTACTTTGCCAACAACCGCGTTCGTCGCTCGCCCGCACAGCCTCTTATCTCTCCCACGCGCACGCAAGGAAGCGGGAAGCCAGCGCCGGAGGGAGCGGGGGGGGGGGCGCACTTCTACTCTGCCAACAACCGCGCTCGTCACTCGACCGCACCGTCTCTTATCTCCACACGGCTCTGACCTTTATACACTGTGCATTCGCCGCTCAGTTTCTGTTGAAGCGATAGACCGCACGTACCTTCGCCCGCTGCAGCATATGGGCTTGCTGCCAGCGTTTTCACAGTCGTTGTCTGCAGTCATTCAGTGTGATCTATTCATGTTTGTTTGTGCGCGCTCACACCACGCTTGTTCATTCAGTTAGTAATAGTCGGGCCACATTTTCCAACGCACGCTACACATGTAATGCTGCCCGGGTCGGCAGTGCAGCGCTACAGGTGTGTCCCTTCGCACGCGTTACCCACGGGAAGCGCTTCTCATCAACACCACCGTTTCACACGCGCCTTCTCGTGGTCATCGAGTCTCTCTTCATGTCGGTCTACTTACGCCGCAGCACACCTGCTTACTTAATCAGCTCATGTTTACTAGAATTCATATTGCTACCAAAGCCGCTCACCTTACTTCGTATGACATTGCTGTGTTGCTATCGCATTCATTGCTTCGCCCTTAGGCCGAAACTGTGACATTTTTTGGCTGAGTTATGGTTTTAGTGTTTTGTGCCTTATGCCTTTACCGTCCCTGTACATATTAAATCTTTGTTTGCTGTGCTGCCAGTCGTGTCTCTCCTCCATCGAGGGTAGCGCCTCTACGCAACCCTCCGGCTCCCAAGCAAGTAGAAGGTGACAAAATATTGGCGAGCCTGCCTGGATACGGCCCAGTCACCGATACTCAGGAGTTGCAGAGATGGAGTGTGAAAATTTGGCGGCGATAGCGAAGGATTTGAATATGTCGAAGGATGAGGCGATGGAATTTTTTGAGTACACGCAACAAGAGAAGGAAAAACAGCGCAAAAGCGAGAAGGAAATTTTATAATTGAAGTTAAAGTTGGCAGAGATGAACGCCAGGTCACGCGAGGGGTCGATTTCCCCCAGGTCGGCGTCATCCGACTCTACTTCGCCCAGGCCAAAACAGATTTGCCCCAGGGAATCGATGGCTCCGTGTGATGAGCGTAGAGATGATTTAGATGCGGGTTTGCATCGCGTTGAGAGAAAAGCGGTCGGGCAAGGCTGGGCAAGGAATGGGTGGGCTGGAGCCTTAAGCCTGTGTCGAGTAAGTGAGGCAGCTAAACTAGCGGAACTCGCTGCAGCTAAGAAAGCATACGAAGAAAGGAAACAGTTCCTAGGGAGAGAAATCAAGGTGCTACAAGAGAGAGCGCAGGCATCGAAAATGAATGAGAATGAGGCAGAGGAAAAGATATAAATTAGGCACGTTAGCGAAGTAGAGCGGCCTGACAGCGGAGAGATGTCAAAAGACACAGGCAGATTAGAGAGCACCAGTGACGTCGTAGGGGAGAAGCACACCACTGAGGAACCCTTGGTTTAGAGTGACCAGGATATGGGGATGGCCGACATCCCGATTGAGGCTTGTATAATGAAGGAGCGTAAGAGAGTAGAGGAGGAAGTAGCTTCACCTCGGAATGATGTGGGGTTGGTAATGGAAAATGATTCAAGGGTTCACCAGGCACCAGATACGACGAGGCATTTAGACTCCGAGAGCAAGGAGAAAGTCGGCAGATACCCGAATCACCCCAGACGTAAAGCAGCCTTTAAATGAAGGAAGAACTTGCACAGAACGCGTAAGGGTAGGAAGACGATCCAAAGGAGATGGAGAGGAAAGCAGCGTAAGAAAACGCATGAGATGTGCGCGCCAAAAAAAAAATATCAAGCCAGAGTTAAGGCAGAGAGCTTCCAAGCCGCGCGAGAAATGTGCCGGCATAAGAGGGAGAAGGAAGCAGAAAGAAAATAGGCATGCATGGGAGTTCCGGAAAAGGAGGAAAAATAGTGCAAGTACACCTGGGAGGATACGAAAGGAATACAATTTAGGAATGACCTCGAACAGTGGTTAGTTTTCACAAACGTGTGTTGCGAACAAGTTTATTCATGTAGAGTGTTTTGGGACAATGAACGTTGCGAACAATTGAGTGCAGTGTATTGTGTAATCAAATGTGAATAGTGCGCGAAAGTGGGGTGATGAGCGGTGAGACACGCTGACGCACAGAACAGCAAGAAGAGCACCCAAGCCACAACAAAAGTCAAGTTCCTAGCAGAGAAGGCCAAGAGTAAGCGGTTTTTTGAAAAAAAGAACTCTTGAAGAGGGGGCCTATGTCACATGTAAGAGGCCGCCTGTCACGAAGAACGAAGACGACGAAGATCGCGGAGCGTTCCGAACGGCGCGAGCGCTCGAGGCACGCGAACCGACGTGTAATCCGCGAGGGAGGAGCATCGAAGCAGTATTATCCACGTGGCTCTTCAGCTGGAAGGTCGCTTCGTCAGCCATGCTCTGACGACGGGAGAGCGGAGTACCCGACCACGAAGCTCGAGAAGCTGGCAAGGCCCAGGTGTAGCTGTAGTCCTCGGAGACGTCCGGGCGAAGCTCCTGGGACCGGCTGCTGCTGCTCACCGTGTTTCCGGTCTTCTTCTCGAGAAACCCTCTTACTCGGCCAAGCCCGTTCAACTGATAATCACTGTGACACCGGCCCGCCATGTCGATCGACGTAAGGCGAAGAACGCTTCGCGAAGCCAAACCTGGCAAGTGACACGTCAGCGGCGGCTACCGTGGCACCAGCCATGTACTCGGTCAAGTCAACGGAACCGCGAGGCGTCGGCACTTACGGCACCCGCAACGCTTCGGACGAGCCCGACGTGGATTCAAAAGAACTTCAAACCGACGGTCCGTAAGAACCCGCACTTCCATATTGCGACGCAGTTAGGCCGAATTCAGGGTGGCCAGACTTTGACGAGTCAGCGCTAAGACTGACGTAGAGACTCTAAGACGGAGTTAGGCTTCGAGACCGAGATAGATTATTTTCTGGTAGTGTTGTATTAAGTTAGAGATTTGTATTTTCTATCGAGTGAGCATTTTTGGCTCAGTTATGGGTTTAGTGTTATGCGCCTTGGGCCTTTACCGTCCCTGTACATATTAAATCCTTGTTTGCTGCGCTGCCAGTCGTGTCTCTCCTCCATCGAGGGTAACACCTGTGTTTAACCCTCCAGCTCCCAAGTAAGAGTAGGTGACAGGCCGCTATGGCAGATAAACGAACCCATGACCTCATCATCAGCAACTCAATGAAAACCACTCTTAAAAATGTTTGCATATTTTTTGGGCCTCATCTTGTCGTACAACAATAATCATTGCGTGCCTTGCTTTCGTTTCCTTTCTTGCAAAGTCTGCGCTCACTACTTTTCTATCGAGAATGCTAAGTCACGCCGTTAACTTGCATGCCATTTGTGACCTGGCAGTACCCGGCGCAAAGCGTTAATGGAAAGAAATGCAGGTAGATGAAGATTATTAACGCGAAAGCCTCATATGGCTGATCGTGTATGCGACGTTCAAGATTGAGCGAAAACCGTTTAGTTGACGCGAAAACGTACACGATGTCGAATTGGCGTAGTAAGTAACTTACTGCACTAACGTGGCATCGCGGCTTACCTATATGCATATGCACGCGGAACAATTCCGATGGTTGGTGGGTCACCGTCGTCATCGTGTTAATTAATATACTGGTAATTCATGCACTTGATCTCACGATCTTTGGTGTTAATTGCGGTAGTGTCCGTTCAAACACCGAAACCTGCGGCCTACGTTCGAAAAAAAGGAACGATAGGAAGTAACAATGCATTCCAATGAGAATGTCCAGTAATTTAATGAATGCCTCTTAAGCGCGCACGCTTTCGCCTTCGCCCTCTTTGGCGTATGCGAAAGTGACTCCAAATTTTTTTGTGGTTTAAGATTAGTCCCAAATTGGGCACACTTTACATAAGATTGCAGTGAGTCATCACGGCGGCTAAGAACTCTATTTGGAGCATGGATGGTGCCATTGGTGCTGAAATTACAGCTCTCATGTAATTAAGTCTTATTGTCCTTTACCTTTCGTAAAGCATAGTAATATATCCGTAAGACCGTTTACGCTGTAGATGAAAATATGTTATATATTGCAGGAACAAGCAAAACTAAATTTTTCTTTGGGGTTATGGGGTGCATGTGTCGGTTACCTTAACAGTAATTGACAGGCTACAAATCGAAATTTATTGAGCGGGCTATGAAAAAGCAATTTCCCTAAAAGAGTAAAAACGTCAGCCGTGGAACGTTCTGACCAAGCATGATGCAACAGTTACGCGATGACAAGGTCCGCAAACACTGGCACCGAAATCTAGACGCCGTAATTTGAGCAGGGCACCTTGGAAGCTTATTGCGAACTCTCCGAGGTGCTTCTAGCATAACGTTTCGTGGTGACAATTCCAAATAATGTTCGCTGCTATTTTCTGCGGTGAAATATTACAGAAATAAGTGCCCCATGTTATTGCACTTTTTTAGTAATCTTTCTGTAATCGATAAGATGGGTGAAATCGATGAAATTGCGCTTGAGGAACTGCTTCTAAAACGATCCTTCGCCCACAAATTGTATCCGCTGAAGGATCTGCTTCTAAAAGCATCCTTCGCCCACAAATTGTATCCGCTGCTGCTTGTGTCGGCACTGAGAACAATGCTGCTTTAGACCTCCGTGATGTATAGTTGAGAGCAAAGAAATAAGTGTGCTTGTTGATCCTCTCTGAAGCAAGATACCCCCTCTATTTGGCGCTGACTCTGATTATTCGCCATCGGTGATGAGCTTGCGGTAACCGTGTCGTTATCATTTTCGTCTTAGAAGCTTAACTCATTTTAGTGACTAGCACACACGTAATAGCACAGAGTGTACTATCTCCTCATTGCACAAACTGACGTCTACAGATGACACTTTTTCACAGTCTGCGTACTTTATTTGTTACGCACTGTCTGTCACAAGTTCAAGACAGTTTTGCTGAGAACTGTTGTACTGAGCACAGCGCCACCTTTCGTCATGATAAGGAGAAGTCACAAACTACACTCCAGCCGGGACGGTCGGTACGCCTACTCCTCTAGTTACCGTAGTGTTGCTGTCGTTACGTTGTGCATGTTAAATTGTCATCACACCGTTGCTGTCCCACCATTCTCATATCTGAAGACTCATGGCTGCGGTACTGAACTATTCGTCCATATTGACACGTATACATGTTTATCTTTCACCGGTGGCCGCTTTTCACCGGCTAACAAATGTTAAACGTTATCGCTCGGCGCAGGACGCGCCTGTATCGGAAGTTTCTAGAACGTTATCGATGCTTCTTTTCGTTGCCTGTTTTCACCGACGCTTATGTTATCTGATTGTGTGACCGACGCGAATTGTCTAGAACTTTCTGGAAGACACGCGGGCATCAGGGATTAATCTGGAACCTTCGATGACTCAGGTATAAAAGCCGACGCGTCGCGCCGCTGATCAGATTTTCGACGACCGCCGACTGTGTTCGCCGCTATCGTTGTGCTTTGAATGTAGCTTGCTTTTGTGGGCACAGGTTCGCCCAATAAACAACCAGTTTCGCCATACACAGTTTTGCGACTGTTTTATTTACTGTCACTACTACGTGACATCTGGTGGAGGTGCTAGTTCGTTCATGCACCGAACACCCCCGCAAAGCCGCGACCCAAGCCCGAAACCGGAGGACGAGACCAACGTCTCTAAGGACCAGCGAGCTCGCCGTAGGCAGCAAGGACTTGTGCCGGAGTTCGGACTTCTTCTCGAAAAGACCACTGCAATCAAGGCCAAGTCAACAACCAGAATGGCAGCACCAGCGTCCCCCATCCTGCTGCAACAACCTCGGGAGCCACCGACCTTTCGTGGATCATCGGCTGAAGACCCTGAAACCAGGCTGGAGACATATGAGAGGACCGCGACGTTCAACAAATGGAGCGACGACGACAAGCTGCGCCATGTTTATTCCTCGCTTGAAGACGGCGCCAGAACCTGGTTCGAGAATAGGGAGCGTGCACTAACAACCTGGGACCTCTTCCGAGCCGCATTCCTGGACACCTTCACTAGCGTCGTCCGTAAAGAAAGAGCTGCAGCCCTGCTGGAAAACCGTGTACAGCTCCCGAATGAGGGCATCGGTATGTACACTGAAGAAATGACTCGATTATTCCGGCACGCCGACCCCGCTATGCCAGAAGACAAGAAAGTTCGCATGCTGATGCGGGGAGTTAAGCAGGAGCTATTCGCCGGACTGGTACGGAATCCACCAACAACAGTCCAAGACTTTCTCTCGGAGGCTACGACGCCGAATTCCAAGTCCAAGTACACTACGCCGAAGTCCAAGGACTTTCCGACGACCTACGAGGCACCATCAGGGCGATAGTACGCGAAGAGCTGCGGAAGTTGCTACCGTCGTCGCAGCCTCAAGTTGCTTCCATCGCCGATATCGTGCGGGAGGAAATCCAGCAATCGCTAGGACTTCCCGAATCACCGCAACCTCAGCCGGAAGCGATGACCTACGCCGCCGTCGCCCATCGTCAAGCCCCCCCCCGCGCTCGCGCCAGGGCCCCATAACGCCGCAGTTCCGTCGTCCACCGCCGCCGCCGCCAGCACGCCCGCCCGTCGCCCAGCGCAGCTACCAAAGGAAGACAGACATTTGGCGTGCCCCCGACCACCGCCCGCTCTGCTATCACTGCGCCGATGCCCATACCGAGAGATGGGCCTACGAAGGTTCGCCGTCAACGCGCCACGTCCACAGCTTGGCGAGCGACCACGCGACATCGCTGACTACCTCGCCGGAGCCCAGTGGCAACCACGAAGACCCTCACGCTCGCCGTCACCAGGACGTTACCTGTCGCCGCAGCGCCGACCATACACTGGCCCAGCCCGGGGCCGGTCCGTGAGCCCCTATACGGGAAACTAAAGACAGCAACCGATGGAGGTGCGGTTGCTGTACGACGCAATGCCGAAGATCCTCCGCCGCCGCCGACGACGACGACGATTCGCGAATCATCACGACGAGATATCAGCACGCCGCCTAGCAACAGCCTTGACAGCACTTCGCCGCCGCAAGAAGACCGGCCGACGCGACGTAGCAGCAGCAGAGCAAGCCGACGCAGCCGTGATCCGACGCCACGAATTAACCGCAACGCCAGACGCCGGTCTACCGATCTAGACGTGCTCATCGATGGTCATAACGTCACCGCTCTCGTCGACACTGGCGCCGACTATTCCGTCTTCAGTGGCCCGTTCGCCGCCAAGTTAAAGAAGGTGAAGACGGCCTGGCAAGGACCCGTTATCCGGACAGCGGGAGGCCACCTAATAACGCCGGCTGGAATCTGCACAGCCCGAGTCACGGTAAACAACCGCACTTACCCGGCGAGCTTCGTAATCCTGCAGCACTGCTCCAGGGATGTCATCCTAGGCATGGACTTTCTAAACCAATACGGTGCAGTCATCGACTTAAGATCCAAGTCGATAACGCTTTCAACGCACAACGCCATACCACCGGATACAAGCATAAGTTACCATGCCTTGAATGTGCTTGAACAAGTCACCGTTCCGCCTCGCTCCAGCGTAATGATTTCCGTCGGTACCGAAGTGCCTGCAGACATGGAGGGCATCATCGAAGGCGATCATCACCTACTGCTCGACCGTGAAATTTGCGTCGCTAGAGGCATTGCTGAGCTACGTGCAGGGAAAGCAAGGGTGATGCTCACGAACTTCAGCCCTGAATACAAGCACATTAACAAAGGCACCACGGTCGCCTACATCGACGAAATAGTACAAGCCAGCAGTGCTTTCGCCTTCACGGATTCCAGTGCACCTGCAACGACGACTGTAATACCTGAACCAACTTTCGACGTCAATCAGAACCTTCCCAGACATAAGAAAGAACAACTAAAAGCTCTGCTCCTGCAATACAAGGACTGCTTCTCGTCGTCCTCAAAAGTTCGACAAACCCCTGTCGCCAAGCACCGCATCATCACCGACGAAAATGTCCGCCCACTCCGTCAGAGCCCGTACCGAGTTTCGGCACGCGAACGTGAAGCCATAAGGCAACAATCGACGAAATGCTACACGACGACATCATCCAGCCGTCCAAGAGTCCGTGGGCGTCCCCCGTGGTGTTAGTGAAGAAGAAGGATGGAACCCTACGTTTCTGCGTCGATTATCGTCGCCTCAACAAGATCACGAAGAAGGACGTATACCCCCTCCCACGGATTGATGACGCCTTGGATCGACTCTACAACGCAAAGTATTTTTCGTCGATGGACCTCAAAACCGGCTACTGGCAAATCGAAGTCGACGAGAGGGACCGGGAGAAGACTGCGTTTATAACACCAGACGGACTGTTTGAGTTCAAGGTCATGCCGTTTGTCTTTGCTCGGCACCTGCGACTTTCCAACGCGTCATGGATACAATACTGGCAGGCTTGAAGTGGCAGACTTGCCTCGTCTATTTGGACGACGTCGTTGTGTTTGCCTCAAGCTTCGAAGAACACCTGCGGCGCCTTGAAACAGTTCTTCAAGCAATCGAAACCTCCGGACTCACGTTAAAGCCAGAAAAGTGCCGCTTCACATATGAGGAGCTCTTGTTCTTGGGCCACGTCATCAACAAGTCTGGAGTGCGCCCCGACCCTCAGAAAACTGGAGCCATCTCCAACTTTCCTCCGCCCGCCGACAATAAGGCAGTGCGTAGATTTCTTGGACTGTGCGCCTATTACAGGCGCTTCGTCAAGGACTTTTCGCGGATCGCTGAGCCACTGACGTACCTCACGAAGGCCGACGTCGAGTTCAAGTGGGAGACGCCGCAAGTCGAAGCATTTGAAGAACTGAAGCGACGCCTGCAATGGCCGCCAGTACTTGCGCATTTCGACGAAAATGCCGATACCGAAGTCCACACTGACGCAAGCAGCGTAGGACTCGGCGCCGTGCTTGTGCAGAGGACTGACGGACTAGAAAGGGTTGTAAGTTACGCTAGCCGGTCGCTATCTAAGGCGGAAGCAAATTATTCCACAACAGAAAAGGAGTGCCTCGCCATCATCTGGGCTACATCAAAGTTTCGTCCCTACCTCTATGGCAGGCCCTTTAAAGTTGTGAGCGACCACCACGCCTTGTGTTGGCTAGCTAACTTGAAGGATCCTTCAGGTCGCCTCGCACGATGGAGTCTAAGACTTCAAGCATTCGACATCACCGTCGTTTACAAGTCCGGGCGAAAGCACTCTGACGCCGACTGCTTGTCTCGCGCCCCCGTCGAACCGCCGCCGCAAGACGACCAGGATGACGACACTTTCTTGGGACCCATCAGTGCCGACGAATTCGCCGAACAACAGTGAGCCGACCCGGAACTAAGGAGCCTTGTAGACTACCTGGAAGGCAAGACCGTCATTGTGCCGAAGGTCTTCAGGTAAGGATTGGCGTCGTTTTTCTTACAAAACAACATTCTCCTAAAGAAGAACTTCTCGCCTCTCCGAGCCAACTACCTCCTCGTGGTACCCGCAGCATTGCGTCCAGAGGTTCTGCAAGCTCTCCATGACGACCCAACGGCTGGACACCTCGGTTTTTCCCGCACGCTCGCGAGGATACAAGAAAAATACTACTGGCCTCGCCTCTCTGCCGACGTCGCCCATTACGTAAGGACATGCCGAGACTGTCAGCGACGCAAAACACCGCCGACAAGGCCAGCCGGACTTCTACAGCCAATCGAGCCACCTCGCCGACCGTTCCAGCAGATTGGGATGGACTTACTGGGGCCTTTTCCGACGTCGACGTCCGGCAATAAATGGATCGTCGTAGCTACGGACTACCTCACCTTGCCCAAAGGCAGTGCCGCCGAGGTAGCCCGATTCTTCGTTGAGAACATCCTCCTGCGTCACGGTGCCCCAGAAGTCCTCATCACTGACAGAGGTACGGCCTTCACGGCAGAACTAACTCAAGCCATCCTGCGCTACAGCCAGACAAGGCACCGCCGGACCACCGCCTACCACCCGCAGACGAATGGCCTCACCGAGCGCCTAAATAAGACCATCGCCGACATGCTGGCAATGTACGTCGACGTCGAACACAAGACATGGGATACCATCCTTCCGTACGTGACCTTCGCATACAACATGGCCATGCAAGAAACGACGCACATGGCGCCGTTCAACCTGGTCTACGGAAGGAAACCGGCAACGACGCTTGACGCCATGCTACCGATGTCTCCGACGAAGAAAATCTCGACGTTGCCACCTATTTGCAGCGTGCCGAAGAAGGTCGACAGCTCGCCCGCCTGCGCATCAAGAACCAGCAGAGAACCGACAGCCGACACTACAATCTTCGACGACGCTACGTCGAGTACCAGCCCGGAGACCGTGTTTGGGTCTGGACTCCGATACGCCGACGAGGACTTAGCGAGAAACTCTTACGTCGCTATTTCGGACCATATAAGATCATCCGACGTATTGGCGCACTGGACTATGAGGTCGTGTCGGATGGTATTTCGCAATCACAGCGGCGCCGCGCACGACCTGAAGTCATCCACGTGGTGCGTCTTAAGCCTTTCTACGCCCGCTGAGGAACTTAGGTCCTTTGTTGCTTTGTTATTTTTGTCCCTTTCTGTACGCGTGGTTTTGTTTTCGCTTTCGTGTTTGTAGCATCGGGACGATGCTTTTTAAGGGGAGGGTATTGACACGCATACATGTTTATCTTTCACCGGTGGCCGCTTTCCACCGGCTAACAAATGTTAAACGTTATCGCTCGGCGCAGGACGCGCCTGTATCGGAAGTTTCTAGAACGTTATCGATGCTTCTTTTCGTTGCCTGTTTTCACCGACGCTTATGTTATCTGATTGTGTGACCGACGCGAATTGTCTAGAACTTTCTGGAAGACACGCGGGCATCAGGGATTAATCTGGAACCTTCGATGACTCAGGTATAAAAGCCGACGCGTCGCGCCGCTGATCAGATTTTCGACGACCGCCGACTGTGTTCGCCGCTATCGTTGTGCTTAGAATGTAGCTTGCTTTTGTGGGCACAGGTTCGCCCAATAAACAACCAGTTTCGCCATACACAATTTTGCGACTGTTTTATTTACCGTCACTACTACGTGACAATATCAGTTATAGCACAAAGTAAATATGGTGCGAATCGAACCAATGTGCGGTGACAGATGGTGCATCAAAGCATGGACTGAAACTCAAATACATACATTTTTGTAACGCCGTCATTTCATGCATCGTTCTGTCATCACGCTTTTGTTGCCGTGTCGTCGTTGCACTTTCGTCGTCATCATTCCACCTTTGTCATCTCAATGCTGTCATGCCGTTGTCGTCATAGCACTGTAATCATTTTAGCATTTCAGTGTTATTGTCCAGCTTCGTCATTGTTTTTAGTTCGCATGTCGTCGGCATCACTGCAATGCCAGCACCACATTGTCGTCGTGTCTTCGCTTTCTTACCTGAGTCGTCAGTTGAATGGCTACCATGTCGTTGTAATCACGTTGTCATTCTGTTCTAGATATGTGTTGTAGCCGCGAGGGACGAGGCAGAGCCAGAATGGCCATGAGTGGCGAGCAGTATAAACGGTTTATTAGTGCGTGAGTGCTGAGCCAGAAGAACACGGAGCGCCCGGGTCACAGCGCTTATAAGGCGATGAGCACCGCGCTATTAGCGTGACGTCACACAGGCTTCGCATGACACCACAATATGTCTTTCTTCGTTACAGATGCATTGTCGTCAAACCACCGTGGTCATTTCATTGAGTCAATCTTGCGGAAATTCTCGTTGGCGTACTGACATCGTTGTCATACTGGCGATTTTATTCCTGCATTGTAGTGGCTTTTTCATCTTTGCATGGTCGTCATGCAGTTGATAGATTCTCGCCCCATCGTCGTCATTTTGCCGCAGTGCTTCGCTGTTGTCACGGTGTCGTTGCTATTCCATCATTTTCGTTGCGTTGGTATGATATAGTTGACTTCATCGTGTCATTATGGTTCTGTTGGCAGCATTTCTTAGTTTTCATGTCCATCATTGCGTGCCATGAGTTCACGTTGAACAAAGTAGCTCCCAGTGAAAATTTACCCTACTGGGTCGTGTTACCTGCACTTGTGATGATCGATAGCCAGAAACAACATTCTTCATAAGCGCAAATGAAACGTTTGCTTAAACGGATTTGCGCAATACGTGAGAACCTCATATTTTTCATGGAACGCTGCCTCACCTTACCGCTGCCTGTGCCGACACCTGCCGCCTTCTCTCTCTGCAGTAGTGGTGCGTGTGCTGTTGTGCGAAATGGTGCCTCTTTGCTGCTGCCACATGTAGCCTTGTCCTTATGTAATAAAGGTGTGTGTTGTTTTGTGGCAGATGGTGCCTCACCCTGGGTGCTCAAACGTGCCACCTTGTCGTTATGTAATAGAGGTGTGTGTGTGTGTGTGTGTGTGTGTGTGGTGGTGTTGTTTCTGGTTCTGCTTTAAAGTTTAACTTCTTTTGCGCTTTCTTCGAATTGCCTTGTGCTGGCAGCTATCTTGTTGAAAAGGCCTTGCTGAATACAAGAGTCAAAGTGAAAGTAGTAAGTTCACACCCTGGTCATCATGCAACTGGCATCCCTGCAAGCTCCTCACTACAACCTAGCACCAGCACCAGACGCAGTGCCAGCAAACACAACTACATATAGTGGGAATATGGGCAGCGCACTGAGGCAGGCGATTAGCTTGTGCTTACACCTCAGCTCCAGAACCTGCACTCTGTCGCCGCACACTGTCCTCCACAAATAAAGGGTAGTGTACACCGATGCGGCAGAGTACCCAGAAGGGCACTACGCTGCAGTATTGGTGAGCGACAAAGGCGATTTAATCTCGATCTGTAGCGCGATACACTCTTCACCCGAGGAGGCAGAGATAGTGGCGATTGCCCTGGCAATCACAAACCCATCAACCAGACTAATCATCACCGATTCGAAAACTACAGTCGAAGCCTATGACACCGGTAAGGTGTCCAAAGAGGCCGGCAACATTCTGCAGGCAGGCAAGGAGAGCGTACCAACGACCTAATTAGAATGCTATGGACGCCCCCCCCCCCCCCCCGAGGGAACGAGATCGCCAACAAGGTCGCCCGAGGGCTCGTACACCGGGCCCAGGCACAGGAAGACTACTCTCTGTCCAAAAAGCGAGACTTAACCACACAGAGAGAAATTCTAGAACACTATAGAACAGGTAGGAGAACGCTCCCTCCCCCCAAGGGAAGAAAGAAGTAATTTGGCGAAAACTGTACACGGGTACCTTCCCAAACTCGTATATCCTACATAAATGGCATCCTGAGGTGCACTATTCCAAATGCAAAAACTATGAAGGCTTAGCGACCATAACTCACACGCTCTGGGCTTTCCCAGCGCTGAACGGTCTACATGGGAACAAAGAGTCATGGCCCATGGGAATCCTCCATCCATAGCCAGGAAGAGCAAGCCCGAAAACAATCATCGGTCAAGCCCAGGCCGCCGCCTGAATCCAGCTGATTCCGGCCGACGTCTAGGGGGAGGGGGGTAGATGGTGAAAGGAAGAGCTCCCCCCGATCACCCATACTCTCTGACGGGTAGAAATAAAGTGCTTTTAGATGCGAAGCAGCTTATGGTCGGGGCTATGTCACTCTCTCCCTCCCTCCCTCCCTCCATCCATCCGCCGTGCGGCGTTCACACCCGCACTGCGCATGCGCATCCTCCTCCCCCTCCTCTCCTTGTCTCATCTCCTCTCCTCTCGGCATTCCTCCTCTCCGACGCTCCTCTCCAGATTGCGCAACCTCTCCTCTCCGGACTGCGGCTCCGCGCGCGATAATGCGAAGCAACTTAGTTTAGAGGCGCGACGGTAGGCGCTGCATACTCCGCTGGGGGGCGCCACTGTAGCTCGCGGTATAATGACGCGCGCGCGTGCTCCGCTCGTCTTATTCTCCTGCCGCAACGCCACGATGAGTGCCACGGACAGCGCCAGCGTCAACGCCAGTGTCAGCGCCGTTTACAGCGCCGCGGAGAAGAGGGCTCGAGCTGCTGCCACGAAACGGAAACGACGAACTGAAAACTAATGGGAACTTGAGTCGACCCCATGGCTGCTTCGCATACTACTCAGGGTTTCCTACGGGAAGATGGTGTAATTTTTTTTCCTCTCTCTCCATTGACACAGCGTTGCTGCCATGTTGGCGTGGATGTTGAATTGCAGTCACACCAATGACGTCATATGGTTGCCTGCAGTGCCTTGGCAGTAATGTCGTGTGATTGGTCTGCATCAGATGTAACCCAAACACTGTATGTAACGCGAATGGTGGAAGTTTGCGAAGATAGGTGGTGCACCGAAGCGTGCACTACGGATCCGAAAAGAAAACGCTATTTTTTCCACAGCGTCATTTGATGTCATTGCACTATCACCATTTCTTTGTTACTACGTCGCCGTCACCATTTTGTGGTTATTATTGCATATTCGTAACGTCTCTGCCGTCATGCCGTTGTCATAACATTCTAATGATTTCATCATCGCATTCCCATTGTCATTATTGCCACTACAGCATTGCCTTGGTCACAGCATCGTTGTTATGCACGTCTCGTCTTCCCATCAGCATCATTTTACAATGCCAGCACCACATTATTGTCACGTCTTTGCTTTCTCCCGAGTCATCAGCGAACAGTCATCATGATGTTACTTGCATGGAGTTTTAATCACATTGTCACTCCCTAGAAGATATGCGATTCTTCGCTGTCATCGCGTCATTGTCATCACGCAACCGTAGTTCTTTGAATAATGCAAATATAATTAGGACATTCCCGTTGGCTTAACGACGTCGTTGTGGTAATGTCCATGTTATTGCTGTAACGTTGTGCCTTCTAGATCTTTGCATAGTCGGCATTCAGTTGTCGTTATTTGTTGCCGATCCAGCGTGCTGATGTGGGTGCTGTGCCTCGCTGTTGTCACGGCGACCACGTTGTCCCAAGAATAACGTTGCATTGGCATTGCAGTCATATTTATGTTGTGGCGATCTCTATGTTGTCGGCATTGCGTGCTTGTCATTTTCATGGCGGCGCGGAATGGCTTCATGGCGGAGAAAGTAGATGGCAGAGTGAATTTGCCCAACTGAGACGTGTCATGTGCACTTGGGAATGATCGATGGGCAGACGCAGCATTTGCGTAAGCACATACGAAAAATTTACTTGAACATATTTTTACAGTGCGTGAGCACCGCACATTTTTCACGGCAGCCTTCCTGCTCTGATGCTCCCATGCGCTAAGACATACTACCTTGCACTTCTGCGTTGCAAGTGCTTGTATTGCTGCAGGTCCTAAAATGTGACACAGGCAATGTGTTTCATTGGGCGATCTGTCCTGGCTCAAGGAAGAACGATACATGACGCGATTTTGACATCAAGTCGATGCACCTACCCGACGTTTTCTCGAAGCTGCGACAGAAGTGCGGTTACTTAACTGGAACAGCATTCGGCAGGTTCACAACTATATTTGGCGAACAAATCAAACTAATAAGGTTGCTGACCTTCTATTTCTCAAAAAGTTCTAAAACAGCAACATTGTACAAATGTGCACTGATATTCCTCACACTGTCATGGAATGTCGTGTTCAGTTGCTGTATAGAACACCCGAGCCAGGCATCCCCTGACAGGGATGTGTGGATTACTTTGTGCAGTCTAAACCTATTTGAAGCAGCATGTGGGTTTATCTACTTGACATTTTGACGAACATCTCGTAAGGAAAATCCTTGTACGAATTCGTATAACATGAAGCTCATTGGCCATCATGACACGTGATAAGCCACACAAGTTCGTGTGGTCAATTTAGAAAGCTGTTAACGTGAAGTTATGACACAGCATTGTCGAACACGATACGTACACGAGTATGGCACATTTTGAGAGCACCATTGCCCCCTGAAGTTGATGATGTCAAGTGATGCTCCCTCAGAACGCTGCATTCGAGCCTTCGGAACACAAATATTTCGCCATTGCTATACATAATCGTTTCTGCGGCCTAAATACAGCACTGAACTGTACTGCCGATTACGGGGCATATGCCGCACTGCGTGGCGTAAAGCTGTACCATTCAAATTTATTGGGCCGTACCGGTTAGCTTACTTTTTGACCGAGAGAAATTGAAAGCGCGTAAACGGTAACTCCTGCTTAAAAAAATGTGTGTAACAACACACGTGGTGAAAGCACGCGTAAAGATGCAGGCCTCACATTTTGGCAAACAAAGGAGGCTTAATTGTAGCCGTTACCGCTACCTCAACTGTTTGCGCGAATGTTGTGCACAGCTGAGTATAAGAATTTGCCCGACAAATCATACAGAGGCGCTTCTGTTTTCAGGAAAAAAAGACATAGGACACAGAAACGATAGACTGCGGGATTTCTTTAACATTCAATTGCTTTCTCAATACAGCGATGCCACTTTGGTAACCTGCATCGAACAATTCTCACTTTGCACGCTTTCCATGACGTCCTGTGATGCGATACCACTTTTTGCAATAGGAACACTTGTAGCACGAACACATCAACAGTGTTGTGCATATGTGTTTGTGATTATAACATGACCCTGTCGAGATGCATGCAGTTGCACCCTAAGTGGCGCAAAGTGGTTGCCACAACCGATTCGTAGACTGGATGCCTTTTTGTACAAATAAAGCTTATGTTGTGCGTAAGTACATATGAGAGCTCATGATCACAGCTAATATCACATCTGATAAAACGAACAAAGCACAATTGTGAAAAAAGAAATGTACTTTGTTGTGCACTTTCGACCTGGCATGTTGTTGAAAACACATTGCAAACGATGTGAAACTTATCCGTTGAAGTGTTGCACGTATCACAGGGAAATACGAAGGAGGTACATGATGCACATTTCCGAATATCATACTGTGCAAACCTCCATGTTGTTGCACTTGACCCGCACTACCGCAAGTACAGGGCGACAGAAAAATGGTGTGCCAATAAAAACATCGATAACATTACAGCGAACAAACAAAACAAGTTGACCTTTATATTATTCGAAAGGCCATTCAATTCTGTAGAAGTCTAAAATTTTAGTTTTAATATGTACCCCTTGTGCTTTGATGTATGCTCGAAGGCATATCCGCAAATTCTTCAAAATAGACGTGAGGTCTTCCAGAGTGATTTCCTCCCAGGCCTCCTGCAAAGCACGTTTGAGCGATTCGATGGGTTTGTGCTGGATAGAGCACGCTTGTTACTCCAGGATCACCCAAACAGCGAAGTCCGTCGGATTGAGATGGAGAAATTCCGTCCAAAAGTCGTTGCTCCAGATGCCGAGAAGGTTTGCCTAACACCACTCGACAGTCTTCTTTGCTCCGTGGGCGGGGGCGCAGTCCTGCTACAGCCACCACTCCGCGTTTTATACATTTCCTTGACCCCAGGAAACGACGGCGCCCTTAGAAGTCACCTCGCAGTAGATTTCAGCATTGAGTGTGACCCCATTAAGCAAAATAAGAAAAAGAAAAACGAGCTTGCTCAAGGAGTGAAATTCAGCACCAGTTCGTGATGCTCTTGGGGAAATTGGTTATTTTACTATGACATTTCACGAAGAACCATTCGGTCCCAATTCTCGGTGATTCTCTGAATTGCAAGGCGGTTCAATGGTGAAAATATCCTCATCAGTGAACAGATTCCGGTTCACGGCTTCATCGCAGCTCCGCTGCTTCATCCTGCAGCACTTTTCCCGCCTTGAGATCTTCGTTTTGTTCGTGAGCAGCTGTTCTTTTGCTCGTTTGCGTATCCGGAGTTTCACATCCTCTTTCACGAGTAGCTGCATGGTCGAGTTCGTAACTCCGTGCTCATAGGTGGGTTTTCTCATAATTATCAGTGGACGTCTCTTCAATTTTTTGCTGACGACCAATTTTAGCTCGCGGGTTCTCGCCGTTCAATGCCACCCACTTCACTGCCGGTCCTGACGACCCCTGTCTCCTAAGACCGTTTGGCGACGCGATGGATTTGAACAGGCTGCAATTTGAGCATCTCCACGATCTGTGCAAAATTCATACCTTGTTTCGGCTGGGAAACGATTGAGTGGCGCAATACTTCAGAGAACATTTCCTCAAAAAAGACTGGGCACCAAGAACTGTACATTACCAGTTCTATATCAAAAAAGCACAGGGAACACATATCAAATAATGCCTGAGAAATGTCAACGTAAAATAAAATACAATTAAAAGTGCGGTACTAAACTTTTCTGTCACCCTGCAGATGTCTGGCAACATCCAAAATTTATCAGAGCTTGTATACTTACACAAATACCTTTGGTGTCAAATTAAGACAACATAATTACGACAGAGCTAGTACACGGTCACATTCATGCATCAAAGTGAAGTGGAAATTGTACGGGATGATAAACATGCACCTAGGTACACTTCTTGAATTCACAAATGTTCAGCGTCATACTGAAATGCCGTTTTGGTGCATGGCGTACACGGCCACACATTCTGGAAACATCCATGTGAATGATGTGTTGTCTGTGTTACAAAGAGCAAGTACATGCTGTCCGCCATCTGCAATGAATCTTTGAACGAACAATTGCACCTTCTCATTGCTTCTATTCAATGTCACAGGTAGGGGCGTGCCAGGGGGGAGGGCTGATGGGGCTTGAGCCCCCGCGAAAATTTTTTCCTGCTGGCATGTAAGGCCGACCATAACAACCACTGGCACCGGGAATCATTCTGAATTTTGTGTACAATGTCTTTTTCACGCTCCAAAATACATTTCAGCACGAACATTGCGAACTCGCGCTGGATTTCGTGGCAACGCCCTTGCACCTGGTGTCACATAAGGCAAGGAGCCCCATCCGAGCGCAAACGTTCAAGGGCTTTTCGAAAGCGAGTGAGCGTGTTGCGGCATCTCGTGGTGGTCGCGGAATCTACGGAGCGCATGCATTACAATTCCGAAGCTTTACGGGTGTAACGTTCTCATACTTTGACGCGAAAGGTGTACCGATATTTAGGCGTGCTTTAGATTTTCAATTCTGGTACTTTATGGGTTTAATGTTCTTATAAACTTGGGCCAGCATGCCCGCACTGGAGCTGTCGTTTCCAAGCCGTTCTACAAATGAAAACATGCGCTCGCAATCTTCCGCAAAAACGAAAATACTAAATATCGCTGTGACTGTCAGCTGGCAGCTGATAAATTTCTCCAAACATCTTCAGGAAGCGCGCCCAATGTGATCGATCAGCTGGACCAGGGCAGACAAAGTAAAATAAGAGAAAACAGAAGAAAGTTAACAGCCTATTTTGAGGCAGTTCTTTTTTGCGGGCCACTAGGCTTGGCTCTCCATGGCCAAATAGGGACAGTGGTCCTAATGGATTTAAGCAAAGCTCCTGCTGAAAATGCTCGTATTTTCAGAGCACTTCTTCGCATGCGAGCTGATTGCGGACATAACTTTCTGAAGAACCATTCTGAAAGTTGGCTCAGAAATGCCTCGTATTTTAGCCCAGATGTACAAAACCAAATTATAGAAAGTTGTGGTGAAATTTTCATTGAAAGCCTAGATGCAAAAGTAAACGCTGCAGGCTGCTTTTCCATACTTGCTGACGAAACGACCAATATTGCTGAAATCGAACAATTTACCGTTTGTGCAAGATACCTAAACAAGGATGCCAACGACATCGAAGCAGTGTTTTAAGGTTTTAGCCCCGGAATAGATGCGCTCTCTCATTTCAACTGCAGGTTCTATGTGAATGTGCAGAAACTGCTGCAGATTTTAGACACTCTTCCAGTGACCACTGCCAGCGCAGAGAGAATATTTTTGAACGTGAGATTACTGAAAAAATTTACTTGCGCTCTACAATGTCTGAGGAACCCATGGCAGGCTGGCGCTTCTGTACGCCCACAAAGTCGTCGGCATCAACGTGTGCGAAGTCATTGACCACTTCGCTAAACTTCCTCGCCGAGTGAAGCTTGTCCTGTGGATAGCGAAGCAGCAAAAATCAATCCAAGTAAAAAGCTCTGTTCCTTCAAGTCCATAAACGCCTAATTATGAAAACATATGACTGTTCATTAGCTTTGAAGACCACAGAAATTTTCGCTGTTTATTCTAACAGTTAGCATCATGGGCATGAGAACAGTGGTCCTTGTACCGCCGCAGGCCCTGCTTGCGATTGCCCTGCCGTGGTTATCGCCGTCTAGAGCTGGCTTGGCGCATGTCAGTGCATCGCTGCCAACAACGAGCTTCGTCAGTGCACTCGATCAACACACGCCGAGAAATGACGCCCACTGGGTACTCTTCGAAAGCCGACCAGCCTCATCGTCACCAACAGCAACTGCCGCCAACAGTTTTAACCACGCGAGGGTTTCGCAACTACGCGAGGGTCTTGCTTGCGAGGGTCTAGCAATTCACAGAAATCAGTCCAGCGTTGTAACTATAGCTCATCTAACCGGTGCTGGATCTTCTTTTGTAGGCGTCTAGCAGTCCGTAGATCGTCCATTGACTTCGTGCTCAGGTATCTACGTTTGGCACGTCGCCAGATTGCTTGAAGTCGCTCTAATTCTACGTCAATTTCAGTGAAAGTCAAAGGGCACATTACAGTATGCGTATTGTCTTGCACTGTCGTCTTGATTGTCTTCCAAATTATATCATAAATTACCTTGACATCGGTCTTCCATAACAGACTGGACCCACGGAGGTTGCTCAGTGAGTATGGTGTTGGGCTGCTGAGCACGAGGTCGCAGGATCGAATCCTGGCCACGGCGGCCGCATTTGGATGGGGCGAAATGCTAAAACACCCGTGTACTTAGATTTAAGTACACGTTCAAGAAGCGCAGCTGGTCTAAATTTCCGGAGTCCTCCACTACGGCGTGTCTCATATTAAGATTGTGGTTTTGGCACCTAAAAGCCCTTAATTGAATTTTAATAACCGACTGGAATTTGGGCCTGCCCACTCTTCGGATGGTGTAACTTGACTTCGACGACAGTTCTCTGATCTTGACATATGTGGGAATATGGTCGGTCCAACGCATTTCAATGTCCGTAAACCGTCCTGTACGCCTCACGAGACAAGTGAAGACAGCTGCTGTATGAGGTGCTGCGTAAAAAAGTAGGAGTGCCGTCATTTAAAACCAAGGCCTCGCTGTCGGAGGCGAATGATAAGAAGGCTCTGCCTTTCGCGTTTATTTTCGTACTTCCCCAGATTCTATGATGAGCTTTGAAGTCCCGAATGATAATCCATGGATCAGGAGATGTTTACAAGATGTCTCGTAATCTTTTGGAATCAAATCTACTTGATGGCGATAGGTACGCACCCACAACTGTGACGGCAAGTCTTTTCTTCTTTACTTTCTGTTGTTAAGCATACTTATTGGTTATCGTTATGAGGCGCTACAGGCTGAAGAATGTAAGTGAGGTCACGGCGAATAAACACCATAAGCATGCTTTTTTCACTAGTTAATGACATAAATGATTCACAGCTGGATAGCATGATTGAGCTCGATAAGTTTGGCTCGCAGATGATGGTGATGGGAAACCGGTTGGCGTACACAAACTGTCGGAAATCGGTGATGCGCGATTGAAGTCCCCGGGCATTCCACTGGAAGATTGCTGCCTTTCGGACCTCCTCTCGAAAAGATGATTGCTAGTGAGCCATGATTTACTCAAGGGCTGGCAGCACCGGTTTTATTGCGTCCAGTACTTGCAGTGCACTTTTGGCTGACGTTGTGTGAATGTTGTTCAGCAGCACGCGAATGACATTCATTAAGGATTGCAGTATTGATACCACTTGCTGATCTGTATGTCGCAACTCATCCGATGGAGCAGCTTGCTGCACAGGATGCGGCACTTGCTTCTGTTCCTCTATAGATCGTGTACTTGGAAGTAGGGGCCATTCATTTGTAGAGAAACGTTTCGTAGTTTTCTGCCGTCCCGCGTCAGCGCTTGCTGCGCTGGGAACTGCAGGTGAGTTTGTTAGTTGAAGAGTTAACGCATTTTTTGAAGCTGTTGCAGTCATACGTGAGGACGGTCGGTGGCGGCAGCGTCTACGTCGTAGTGTTTCAGCGGCCTCCTTGTGGGTGGAACTGTCCCTAACGATTTGTTTGAGCACGCAACATTCCTTCCTAATCTTAAAGCAGTCTTTGGAACAATCACTGTGAGCGCCTTGACAGTTAGGGCACTTAAAAACAGTCGCACTACAGTTTTGTTCTGACTGGGGCTCGGCGCATCGGGGACGTGTGGCTTTATTCGTGCAAACGTCGTTCACATGGCCGATCTTTTGGCAGTTATAACATTGCAGCGGTTTTGGAACAAACGGTCAAAACCGGGTGGCAGAAGTGGCCGACCTTCACGTAGGAAGGAAGGTAATCCCCCTAGAACATTATTTTCACACAACGTGTCTTACCAAGATGGCTAGCGCTCACAATAACGTTGCTCTCACTGGCTGGTTTTCTGAGCCCTAGAAGATCTCAATGGATCTCAATGTCAATGTCATAAATGACTCCGGCAAGGGCGGTACCATTCGCTGGGAGAATGGATCGAACCCTTATGTTACCCAGCTGCGTTATACGCTGCAGAGTGCTCAGCGCACTCGTGGTCATCACGTCGATGGCTAAGATGTGTTTCCGTATGTTTAGCCTCAAATCCTTGATCTCGTTTGGTACAGTGTTTTTAAGAAACAAGGACAGTGCTTGCAGTTTGCAGCGCGGTCTGCTCCTTATAGAATTTGTCGAGGGATCAAATACATGAAAAAAAACTGCATTGCCAATGCCATTGTATATTAGATGCTGCAAACGAAATATTGAACGCTACGCACTGTCAAGTAAAATGTGTATTTTTTCATAAAAGAATATACCCCTATGTCCCAAAAATTGTGGCAGAAATAATTGATATCAATTCTGCCGCGTTTTTTTTTTGTCTACTTATTAAGTAAAAAAATATCACACGAACTTTAGAACTATATCAGTTCGAAACCAGCAAAGCAGTGCATGCAGCTGATATGAAAAACGTAAAGGCGATTAAATGAATAAGTTGAGGACAAATATTTTGGTGAATCTTGTCATACAAGAAGCTTGTATGCATTTTTGCACATATGCAACAGCCATGAAAAAACCTTAATGACGCTGTCCATTGTTGCAATGGATTGCGCAGAAGCAGCTGTTACCGGTCGTGCATTACATTTACACCGAGATTATACTCGCGACAGTGAGCACAAATAAAAAGTAGGAGTTCTGCAAAATATACATTAGAAATGCGAAGATAGAATGGAATATACAAATGCGAAGATACAACTCCCTAAAAGGCAAGAAAAGAGTCGCTGGAAACAAATTTCACTGCTTGTATGCACAAAACCTCGCAACAAGATATCTAAATATACTTGTAAGTCTCCAATAAATCTGCGTATTTAAGCAAACGTCACTGTATATAATGCATCAAACACGATAAATAAACATGTTGTACAGTCACAGATAGTAAAATTTGCGCACAGAAAAACAGATGATCTAGGCAAGAACAAAACTATGATCGCAGAAATCGTGATATGTACTCGGGCCATGCAGCGATCGCGACAACGCCATGTGGGTATAATTATAGAGGAATAATTTAGAAATGAGTACGAAAATATGTAATTTAACTGCCTACACAGTGGCAACAATTATTCTGCACCCAAAATTGAAGGAGGGTATTGGTTCGTTTCAGAATAGAAATAAGAGCAGGTAGCAAAAAGGAAAGAAAAGGACAAATGAAAGCCACAGATGATGCAGCAAGTTGAACTACCCAATATCCGAGTGTGTTCTTGGCAAACGCCGCGTGGGCCGGGCTTTCAATGAGCAAGGTCGGTCAAAATTGGTTATTGATGTCCTCGTAATTTTTGTAGTCGCATGATAATTTTGATCATGATGCTAACTGCTAGGATAAACGGCTAACATTTTTCGGTTTTAAAGGCTAACAACGAACAGTCATACGTTTTCATAATTACGAGCTTATGGGCCTGAGGGAACAGAGCTTTTTACTTGCATTGATTTTTGCTGCTTCGCTATCTAAAGGACAAACTTCTCTCGGCGGGGAAGTTGAGCGAAGCGGTCAATGACTTCGGACACATTGATGCCGACGTCTCTGTGGGTGTATAGAAGCGCCAGCCTAACCACGCGTTCCACAGACACTGTAGAGCGCAAGTAGGTTTTTAGTAAACTCTTGTTAAAAATATTCTCTCTGCATTGGCAGTGGTCACTGGAAGGGTGACTAGAATCTTCAGCAGTTTGTACACATTTACATAGAACCTGCAGTCGCAATGAGAGAGGGCATCTATTCCGGTGCTAAAACATAAAACACTCCCTCGATGTCGTTAGCACCTTTGTTTAGGTACCTTGCACAAACAGTAGGCTGTTCGATTCCAACGATGTCCGTCATTTCGTCAGGAAGTAAGGAGAAGCAGCCTGCTTTTGCAACTAGGCTTTCTTTGATAATTTCACCACAAATTTCTATAATTTGGTTTTGTGCATTTGGGCTCAAATACGAGGCATTACTGGGGCAGCTTCCCAAATGGTTCTTAAGATATTTATCTCCTTAATCAGCTCGCATGCGAAGAAGCGCTCTGAAAATACCGGTATTTTCAGTGGGGGCTATGCTTAAATCCATAGGCACACTGTCCCTGTAGCCACGGAGAGCCAGACCTTGTCACCCGCAAAAAGAATTTCCTCAACAACAGCCCATTCACTTTCTTCTGTTTTCTCATATTTTACTTTGCCGGCCCTGGTCCAGCTGATAGAACACATTGGGCACGCTTCCTCAAAATGTTTGTTGAAAATTATCAGCTGCTATCGCACAGTCACGGTGATATTTAGTATTTTCGTGTGTGTGAAAGATTGCGAGGGCGTGCTTTCATCTCTGGGACGGCTTGGACACGAGGGCTCCAGTGCACGCATGTTGGCCCAAGTTTATAAGAGCATTAACTCCATAAAATTCCAGAATTGAAAATCTTTTAAAGCATGCCTTTGGAAATATCAGTGCATCTTGCGCGTCAAAAGTTTATGAGAACTTTATACCCATAAAATTTCGTAATTGAAATGCATGCGCTCCGTAGATTCCGCGGCCGCTGCGAGATGCCGCAGCGCGCCCCTCGCTATCGGAAAGCCCTTGAAAGTTTCTGCTCGGGCCTCCTTGCGTTACGTGATTCCAGGTACAAGGGCGTTGCCACGAAATCCAGCCCGAGTTCGCAATGTTCGTGCCGAAATGTCTTTTCGAGCGTGGAAAAGACATTGTAGACAGAATCCAGAATGAATCCCGGCGTTGGTGGTAGTTTTGGTCGACGGTGCATGCCGGCACGAAAAAATTTCGGCGGGGGGGGGGGGGGGCGGCTGAAGCCCCATCAGCCCCCCCCCCCCCTGGCTACACCCCTGGTTTAGGCCTAGCCCAAAAATCACGGCATATCCACGAGGTGAATTATGTTGACTGGGCGAAGCACCGGGGGGATCATTCGGGTAAACCAGAGCTAGGGACGAGAGAGAAAGAGAGTGCGCGTCGGGAACGAACGCCCTTGTGCACCACAGCGCCTCTAGCTACGGAGGAGAGAGAAAGAGAGCGCGCATCTGGAATGAACGCCCTTGTTAACCGCAGCGCCCCTAGTGGCCTCCATGCAAACCAGAGGTCCGGACAACGGACGACGAGGGACAAGGCTCGACCCTAAAGTGCTTGCCCCTAATACGTGGCCAATACCTTGCGATAGCCAATCAATAACCAATGCATATTCTGTAATTGATCAATAATGAACAAATTCTGGCAAATGCTGGGGATGACTTGGTAGCGCTTAGCCTAGCCAAAATAAGTGGCCAATACCCTGCGATAGCCCATAGTCAATCAATAGCTAATCGATAATCAATCAATAATCAAAAAATTCCGAAAAATGCTGGGGATGACTTGGTAGTGCTTAGCCTAGCCCAAATATGTGGCCAATGCCTTGCGATAGTCAATCGATAGCCAATGAATAGCTAATCGATAAACGACTAATATTCAAGAAATGCCGGAAAATGCTGGGGATGACTTGGTAGTGCTAGGTGCCGCTGTTTCTATAGCCTTGCACCACTAGTGCAACCAACACTATTTTTGTTCTCGCTTTACCCAAGCGCAGCAAAAGTACCGAAGTGCTCGAAAGTCCTCCGCGACGGAGGAAAAGCCCTCGGTTGTGAGGGCCGTGCCACGGTGCGGAGAAGAAGCCGGTCAGGCCCACCACAACACTTACGCTGTTTCCGTGCATATCGGACGGCCGGAGCAACACCTACCACCGCTCGCAATCTCGGTGGCCATGGTGCAACCATCATGTGCTCAGGTTCATCATGCGGCGCTCCGAACACCTGCTGAAAGCACATTCTCCTGTTGTGCATAGGACCAACTGATCATTTTCGTTCCACTATCATACCGTATTGGCCGCCGGAAATTGTTGCGATATAATCGCTTTCATATTTCAGAGAATAAATATCACAAGTCATAAAAATACAAGAACATGAACATCTGAAAAAATAAAAATAAAAAAATTCAAAGCCCTTCCACTATGTGAAGATGGAAGACAAGCGAAGCTGTTGGTTTTGTTTAATTGTATTTTATTTCAAAAATTTAGTAGTTACGTTAAATGGTTAAATGAATTTCCAGAATGACACCAGTTTGGAGGTATGCGCCATGAAACTCGCCGTAAAAATGCACAGTTGTTACACTGACTTTGTTACCAAAATGCTGATTTATACATTGAAGCACAAAAGTAACTAAAACGCCCATGTATTTCGTCCCACACTTTGGGCAATAATATCTCGAAACTGGTGTTATCCTGGAAATTCATTTTAGGCGGATGCGTCTTGCAAAATCACCGGCTACAATTCATATATTGCAATATATATGCAAAATAATTAACTAAGAAGTTGATTAGTCACTTTTTTGTTAACTATTAGAATATTAGTTTCAATTTCTTGTGTTACTAATGTCCGTTTCTTCGAACAACCAAGCTAAGCGATAAGAATTATGCTACCTGCTACAAGCGATTTTTTAAAATTTTCGTAAAGCCTATAATTTTCAACACCCAGTATATACAGGGTATCCCAACTTTCTTGCACCGACACTTAAATATATGCAAATGCCACGTAGCTGGACAGAACCAAAGTACTGTTGTTTGCCGTCGCTTACAGATACTCAATTTTTTGCATTGGATAAATAATTAGATAATCATTTTAATTAATAATTATTAATCAATTAATAAATAATTCGCTTCTCAGATATTATATTTACATGAAAAGTGTCAATCAGAAAATTATGGAGCAACAGGAAAAACTCCCGATACAGCTTTCTGTTGCCCAATACGTGGTACATAAATGTTTTTCCGAGCGTGAAAAAAGTCCGCGGATACATGCATAGTGCTCGAGCGGCTAGTTGCGCGGCAATTTTGCGTGTATTCGCGGGCTTCTTTCACGCTCGGAAAAAAAGAAAAGGAAAAAATCACTTTTATGTTGCACGTATTGAGCAATAGAAAGCTGTATCGGGAATTTTTAGTGGCAGGAGCATCCAGTGCCATTTGTTCTTTGGACAGTACTTCCGGTTCGCCTCCTGAGATGATCAGGAGGTGAAAATAAATCGAAAAAAATAGGACAGTACAAAATTCACGACTTTCATTATAGATATGATACCAGAGCATAGGTTTAGCTATAAGTTGATTTACTGAAGTGTCTGGGATAATTAGAATTTATTAGCTGAGACGACCGGGGACGCAATCCAAGTAAATCAGAAAAAGAGGAAAAAAATGGTTCATGCCGTTCGGGAGCAACAGCTGCCAGTGGCCATCTAGGCGGCGCCAGGCCCGGGCCTCCCAATCGCCGGATTTAAAATAAAGTTATATCACTCACTCAATTCAGAATTCATGACTTTCATTATAGATATGATATCAAAGCATAAGTTTTGTTGCAAGCTGACTTGTTGAAGTGTCTGGGATAATTATAACTAATTAGCTGAGACCACATTAAAAATAAATCAGGGAAAAAAAGAAAAAAAAGTATTACAGTGCAAAATCCATCGGTTTCTTTATAGACGTGATATCAAAGCATAAGCTTAGTTCAAGTTGAATTACTGAAGTGTCTGGAATAATTATAATTGATCAGAAATCACTTATTACTGCTTACCAAAGCACAGAACACCAACGCCGGGATGCGAGTGCCAAAAAGAAACACCCAAGTCAAAGTTTAGGGTTGCCTACTATTATAAGCATGAAATGCTTTTAGCTCCCGTTGTCGGCGATCTTAAGTGAGCTTGAGCCAAAAGCCAAAGCTGTTATCAGGGCACTCAAAACGAGAACATGCCGGCAAGTTGAAAATGAAATTTAGTCACCCGTAGGCACGAGTACAACTGTGGTATGGACGTAGAGTGCAATATAGCGTACCTTACGTACATGCAATACATCGTACTTGATAGAAACAAAACATATAAGCAAACAAAATAGTAAATGGTGTCTGCTTGACACTGGCTTTGCCACACATCAAAAACCACTGTGACAAGTTGCGAGAACAAAACGAGATCATCCGAGCAACAAGTAAAACTTGAAAAAATGCGGTCTCTGGCACCAACCCTTTACTATACATGCTAGTTACTCTCCAAACAAATTACAAAAACAATATTGCTTGCAAGTTCTTCCCAATGTTTCATGACAATATCACTCAAGCTGTACCTTCTATTACGCTGAAGTTCTATTTGTCATTTCCAATAGCGACGTTCAAAAGGCAGATAGATACAGGGGCAGATAAAGTGGGTCGATCCTGGAGGCAGTGCAGAAAAGGTCCAAGATCAATGGCACCCCTTTTATGTGGGCCGATCCTGGAGGCAGTGCAGAAAGGCTCCAAGCTCAATGGCACATATCGCCTGTGGGCACGGGGACCCGTAACGCTTCCGTGAACTGCCTTTGTCATACGTGAGACCCAAAGAGACAAAATCAACAGCCCTTCCTCTGTCGAGAAAATGGAGTACTGACTATTGATATGTTGTTGGCATATTGTTGAGGAATTGTTGACACAATATCCTTTCAATAATGCCTCAATGGTTATTGAATGTACACAACAATACCTCAACAATAATGTTGTTGAGCGCTTCACAACAGTAAAGTCATTGACTAATTGTTGTTGACATATTGTTGAATAATGTTGAGTATTATTGAGAAGTGTTGAGCAATATTGACATTAAATATATATCTGAAAGCAAAGCTTGTCGCCGTAAGCATCTTACGTAAGCAAAGGCATATCTTATGTAAGCAAAGCTTGTAGTCCGATTCTAGTAAGCGAAGCTTGTCGTTCGATTCTAGCATGCTGATTCTAGCGTGACGGCTTCCGAAGCCCAGGTGAAACGTCAGCGAAGAGCCGCCGACCCTGAATTTAGGGCAAACGAAGCGGAACGCCTGCGGCAGCGTCGCCTTGCCACAAGCTCCCCCAGCTACGACTCGAGTGCTAGGCCTTTGGTTGAAGTTATGTGACGCTCTATATATTTAGTGGTGATTAAGTGAACAATAGAACAATATATATGTGTAAAACACATACACGTCTACATGTGTGTGTTTCAGATATATATTCAATGTCAATATTGCTCAACAATTCTCAATAGTACTCAACATTATTCAACAATATGTAAACAACAATTAGTCAATGACTTTACTGTTGTGAAGCGCTCAACAACTTTATTGTTGAGGTATTGTTGTGTACGTTCAATAACTATTGAGACATTATTGGAAGGATATTGTGTCAACAATTCCTCAACAATATGCCAACAGCATTTCAATAGTCATTTTTATAAGGGATAACTGTATAACTAACAATTGTCCAGTTCACCACTCATCATTCATGTCTTCCCGGTTCCCAACAAGAGGCTACGAAGCCGGGAACTTCCTACAGCCTCTTGTAAAAAGTGTATATGGCAAAAGGCGCTTCCTAGCATTGGTCGTACTTTGTGGAACAGTCTTCCTGTGCACGTAAAACAAAGTAAATACTTTTATGTTAAGCTGAAACACCACTACAAATACCTGTATTAACGTTGAATTATAATTAGAAAATGTCTGCTACCTGCATAAACACGCAAGTGTTGAAATTGACATTGTATAAATATAAATCTCTGTTATTATTCATGTATGGATCCAAACTAGCTTGATGCTAAGGATCCAGATGCTTCTCATGTATTTTCATGACTTTTGTAGCCTTCTGGCAAATAAATTCAATTCAATTCAAAAAGTATGCAGTCCATAGCATTGCAGAGACTGTGTCTCCTTGCCTGACCGCTCTCTTGATAGGTCAACTTCTACTTTTTTTGTGGAGAACCAATGTAGCTTTGGAATCTTTGTAGATATTGCCCAAGATATTCACGTATTCCTCCTGAACTGCTTGATTACGCAGTGTCTCTGCGACTGCTGGTATCTCTACTGAATCAAATGCCTTTTAGTAGTCTGTGAAAGGTAGAGAGGTTATAGAGAGGTTTATTGTACTCCGCAGATTTCTGGATTACCTAATTCATGACATGGATGTGATCAATTGTAGAATATCCTTTCCTGAAGCCAGCCTGTTCTCTTGGTTGATTGAAGTCAAGTGTTTCCCTGATTCTACTGGAAATTATCTTGCTGAATATTTCATACCATACTTAAAACAAGCTAATGGGCCTATAATCTTACCAACACAGCTGCTTTATAAGCTGCCCTGTTTAACTTTAATATTCCGCTAGCCAACTTATAGTACTCGAGGCGCATTTGTGCCCCCGGTGCCGGTGCCGTCGTTCAGTACTGAAATGGACGGTGAATGCACGACCCGCTTTTGGGAGATTACATGGCGTTCAAAGAATCGCAGTGCACTCGGCTGAAACAAGATGAAGCCATTGAACAGGCCGGCAGGCTCTGTCCAATGCTCTCTATCGCAGCAAAGGCTGCATTGTGGCTTTTTCTGCAGGCAAGTGCGCGCATCACAAACGCACATTTTACGTTCCACCTGAGGATCTCTAGGCATACCCTGCGTGGCGACTGTGCTGGTCCGAGCGGAACCGATAGTAAGCGTCACACTTGAAATGTTCATTTTCCCTACGCTGTAAACATGCCGACGATTTTCGGTCGGTGTCACCTCGTGGAACAAAAACTGGCGATGCCCGTAATGCTGCTACTAGTAGTTACCTATAGCGTAAGCGCTCTGCAACACATAGCTCCAGTTACGGCGATGCTTCTGCTAGCAAGCTGCAGTTGTCTGAGTCGTTGTGCCGTGACATGGTGCATTCACGTATTGTTAGAACGCCATGTAAAATAGTCGAGAGCAACGATAAAATTTCTGTTGCTGTCAGTGATTCGTCTTCGAGAGAAACTGCCAGTTTTGTCGAAGGTCACTCAACGAAACATCATTGCTGGGACGTGAGAATTGTTAGCGGAACTCATGCAAACAGAAATATTGATTGAACTCGTCTCACAAAATGGTTTTAATGGGTCACAGTGATTATCAAATGTCTGCTTACGCGATAGAATTAAACTTAAAATATGCCCAACAGGTGACCACGCACGGAAATATGTGCCTTATAATCTCCTGTCATCTCACTGCTGTACTTATGTAGACCCGCAAGATCGCGCAAACCTAATAAAGGCTTAACTTCCCCTAATACATTTTGACTGCTAACCTAATAAAGTTTAGCTTCTCGCCATTTTGCAAACGCTCATAAAGCGTGACGCATGACTCGTGTATTGCATATTTGTATGCCTTGCATGGCTCATGACTCGCGTAGTGAGACACAGAAAAGGCGGCTTCGCTTAAGTGCCATCGCTTCAGTCTGCTGGGAACCACTATCGTTGTAATTCCTTCTTCCAGGAGGCAGGACGTGTGTCGAGTGAGCTGAAAGTATGTGCTAAGCTAAAAAGGTGCGACGCAATGCTAACATATTTCTGTGGCACTTACGACGCAATTTCCGCTGACTTTCTTTACTGAAAAGCCTGCCTCAAAAAGAAAAGTGCGCTCCGCTTGATGTTTTAGCTGCACCATATATCGAATGATGCAGAAAAGTAATAAAGAATCCTTGAGGCTTGAAGTTTGTCCCTTATCGACCATCTGAGCTTAAAGCACACGAATGTGACCTTGTGGCCGTGATAATCCCTTAGGTATGTCGCAGGAAGAGGACGTGGGTGGCTTCAGGTGAATTTAGACTTGCAAGACAGATCGACAAATGCTCCTCCCAAGCGTATCCTTTCAAGAAAATGTGTGACTGCTCAGAAGCGCAGTTCAAGACGGGTAAAGAACAAGATAATAAGCCCAGCAATTTGGAACAGAAAACAAGGCCACAGTCTGTGGAGCGTTCCTTGCTCGGAGCCCCGCTTCGTCTTCCACATACTGAGACAACGCCTTGGAATGAATCTGCCAAGTGGTACAAATCACTAAAGGTTTCAAGGGGAGCCGGGACACCTCCCTCCTTAATGTCTGTTGGCCACGAAGAAATATAAGGCCGGGCACTAGCTTTCAGAGCCTAGAAACACGTCAAAGAGTTTCGACCTCGGTGGTATATTTCCCTGCGCCGGTTGTCCCTGTGTCATGCCCATTGAATACCACCGGACTATTGATTGTCACTCATAACTCGTGGCGTCATTTTTTTCGATAAGATTGCTGATTTGAAGAGGTACAATGTGACACTGCTCACTCAATTATTAAGTCCAGTCATTAGCATTGCTCCTGCAAATAACTGTTTTCTCGTGTGCGCATAGGTCATATATGATGAGGTTTACGACAAAAAGGCTGCTTTGCGTTGCCATATACTCTGAGCTTAAAAACTGATGCGGTTATCTTGTTCCACTCATCCGCAAACGATCTAATGAGCCCGTCGTAAAATAAAGGACATGCTCATTTCAATATTTATTAATATTAGTTTCACCACAAATCGCACACTGCTTGGCCACACTGAACACATTTCAATTTGGAAATTTGCGGATAAATTAGAATCTCGTTGAACCTAGCAGCGTGTCGGAACGAAATCTTTTTCGTTCTTGTTTTAGTTTCGTTCCACTGAAGAAACTTCCGTTCCGGTTCTGCTCCGGAACAGAAAAAAAAATGTTCCGTAATGGTTCATAACGGTTTTGGTTCGCATGCAAGAATTTTCAAGCAAAGTAACGATAAAAACAAAGCATTTATTTTTTCCCAATAATTTGATAGCAGCTTTCTCAATATATTTCTCATATAGTTTTCTCTCAGTTTATTTGTCTATGCGCACGGTAACCGTTTTTTGCGTGGTTTGATATAATAGCGCGAATGTGATGCGGCTGACGATGAGGGCTTGCACTAGTCGTCTCGTCCTCGCTGAGGCTGTCCTTGGCTCGCGATTTTCAGGCTATTATGAAATATGAATTCTGAGATCATGCTCAGCGCCTTGAGTCAAGTCACTGAGCATGATCTCAGAAGCAGCACGTCATCGAGTGTTTCCACCGAAATGCGAGGCCGCCGTTTTCCAATAAAACGAACTTAAATGAACATAAACGAACGATAAAGCTTCGGTAACAAAGCTTTGTACCCGCAGAAAACGAAACGATGAGCTCTTCAGCGCGCAAGCCCCGGGTTTTGCTACGGTCCCGATCTACTGGTGTACCCAGCGGCAGGCTTAGATTAGTGGAGCGGTCGACCGGCTATCGCTCGCACTATCGCTGCCTGAGATACACACTTATGCGGACCCCTGAGGTAATTGATAATAATGTTGCCTGACGTCGATTGCTGCGGATTGCAGACTTTCCCCTTGAACCGAAAACCGAACAAAAACATTTCGCTTTCATTCCGGAACAAAATAATAAATCACGTTTGGTTACGTTTTTGTTCCGGTCAAAAATATCGTTCTTTTTCGTTTTCGTTCTGATCCGACACAATAGAATTTAGTAACAGTGCTTAATGATGATTTATTTACCAGGTTTAATTGCGGCCAGCTGAATCTTTTTCATGCCTCCTAAAGAAATTACTTACTCATCTTGACGATATTTTGTTACATCAACGGTCAAAAAACAACCATCAACGAAGTACTCATTCTGATCTATTATAGTACCAGACTAAAAAAGAAAATGTGCAAGAAACATTCACACACAGTTTACAATCACCAGTAAGCTGTACGCACAATGATTCGTTCCGAGAGAATAATCTATATTATGTCGTAAACAATTTGTGGTATTATCGCTTAGGTTTCCTCCATACAGGGAGAAAATCCGAGAAGTAATACGTATTTACACACAAAAGCTATCTTTCCATCACAGTGTGTTGAAACGTTGGTTTCACAGGGCACTTTGAAATTCAAGAAACAAAAAGAAGCGCCTTTTCCGAGCTGTAATACTTTGGGGACGCCAACTGCAGGGGTAAAACATATGGTTGCCGAAAGATCTACTGCAGAGCCGTCCGAAAGGCAAAAAGAAAACGTTTTACGCAAGACCTGCAATCACTGCTTAAAAGCAACCCCAGAAACTTTTGGAAACTTATCTCCCTGTGTCGTAACTACTTCTAGTATTTCACTGCAAGACGATTCCCGCATCGCCGTGAATCTAGAGGACTGCGCAAATGTTTCAAAGACGATAGTCTTTCTTGGACTACCTAAATGCGAAAAACTTTATCTGTCTGTCTGGCACTCGATTCAACCACCCAGCCAAAACCAACCAAGCTACTAGCACAGGTCGTACCGGGTTATACACGTCCACATTTTACAGCGCAAAGAAAACCTCAGGCCTATTTTCTTTAAGGCCCAAGTTGATCCCTACGGAGCGATGGTGTTCGCAGTTTCGAGTGAAGTGGAGAAATGGTGAAATTAGGAGAGGAGGTGCAGAGAGAGAAGGAAAGGTAGACACACAGAGAGCGAGAGAAATAAAGAAAACAAAATAACCTTACTCGGCGAGGCGGGATTTGAACCCGGGTACTCACAGTCCGAAGACGAGCGTTAACCACTTAGCTGTACACCCACGCTAGGAGAGTATGCTGTCAAGGTGTTTATTTACAGGGTACGCAAGGAGTGAGAGGTCGAACTCGGTGTGGTAGTCAGAACCCTGCGAGCAGTCAGAACCGGCCCCGTGCGTATAGAGCTGGTGATGCGCCTGACTGACCGGCACTTCTTCGTTGCATTTCATACGCTGGAGATGCACCGGCCTAACCGGCGCTTCATCTTCGTTACATTTGTCACCCGGAGAAAAAGGCGCCATCCTGGCGATCTAAGCATAAGGTAGTATAGAGGGATCGTAGAAGGGCTTGAGTCGATCTACGTGAACAGTTTCGCGACCGCGATGGCGCTGATGAGAAGACGACGACACGGGCTGTACGACATAGTTCACGGGGGAAGTTTGTGCAATAACACGGCAAGGTCCGTGATATCGAGGCAAGGTCCGTGATATATCAGCTTAGAAGAAAGGCCGGGAGCTAAAGGTGGAACCCACAGCCAAACCGATGATTTGTAAAGGAAGTTTGGGGGGTCAGAGCCACCACCACGAAGCTTCTGGTGTGTCTGGTCTGCGGTGGTAAGACAGCGGGTGAGTTGTCTGCATTCTTCAGCATGCTGCGCAGCTTGAGAGACAGGAACACATTCTGATGAATCAGGCTGGTAGGGTAGAATGGTATCGATGGTGCAGGAATGTTCGCGGTCGTACAGTAAGGAAAACGGAGAAAAACCAGTGGTGGCTTGAGTGGCAGTATTATAGGCGAACATGACGAACGGTAGCAGAGCGTCCCAGTTGGAATCACTAAGAAGTTCCCGAGGGGCTCCATGATGAAAAATAATATGCTGCAGTATGAATGATCCAACATCATTGGGCAGTGGCACATGGAAGTGCAGTGGTTTCTGCATAGCGTGTCAGATGATCGACTGCACCGACAATGCAGCGGTTGCCAGCCCCGGTACAAGGAATTGGACCGTATATGTCGATTCCGACGCGATCAAAAGGACGGGACGGACAAGGAAGCGGCTGCAAAGGTGCGGCAGTGGAAGTAGGGACCGACTTTAAGCGCTGGCAGTCGAGGCAGCAGCGGACGTATTCGCGAACGAACTTGTACATGCCAGGCCAGTAATACCGAAGCCTAAGGCGGGTGTAGGTCTTTAACACGCCCCCGTGTGCACATTGGGGATCAGTGTGAAACGATGTGCATAAATCAGCCCGAAGATGACGCGGTATTAGGAGGAGCCATTGCCGACCCTAGGGGAGATAGTTGCGACGGTAGAGGAGTTGATCGCGAATAACAAATAGATGTGCCTGCCGCCGTTACGTCCTAGATTATGTAACAGTGGCAGGATCAGTGAGAAACTCCAAAAGCAAAAAAATGCACGGGTCTTTGCTCTGCTCAGAGCGCATGTCATCAATGGCAAGTACCGATAGGACGAAGTTGAGTGGGCAAAGACTGTGCGCGTCAGGTGAAATCGGCGAGCGGGAGAGAGTGTCGGCATCGGTGTGCTTGCGGCCAGAGCGGTACACGACCCGGATGTCGTACTGTTGCAAACAGAGCGCCCAGCGAGCGAGGCGGCCAGAGGGGTATTTCAATGAGGAGAGCCAGCACAGCGCATGGTGGTCCGTTACTACATCAAATTGGTGGCCGTATAAATAAGGTCGAAATTTCGCTAGGGCCCAGAGTATGGCTAAACACTCCTTTTCTGTAACAGAGAAGTTTAGCTCGGACTTTGTCAGCGTGCGGCTAGCATAAGCAACCACGCATGACTCAAGACCACGCTTGAATTGGGCAAGAACCACCCCAAGGCCGACTCCACTAGCATCTGTATGGACCTCAGTTGGGACAGCGGGGTCAAAATGTCGCAATATAGGAGAGGTGAGCAGATGGCGAAGGGTCGTGAACGCGTCATCGCATGCTTTCGACCAGGCGGATAGGGCGTTGTCGCCAGCCAGCAGTTGAGTCAAAGTGGCGATGATCATAGCGATGTTCTTCACAAAGCCGCGAAAATAGGAGCAGAGGGCGACGAAACTGCGTAGGGTCTTCAGGTTGGTGGGTTTGGGGAACTCCGCAACTTGACGGAGTTTCTCAGGATCCGGAAGCACGCCTTCTGTGGATACGACGTGACTTAATATGGTAAGCTTACGGGCAGCAAAGAAGCATTTTTTGATGTTAAGCTGCAGGCCAGCCTTAGTAAGGCAGCGTAATACATCTTTTAGTCGTTGGAGGCCAGTTGGAAAATTAGGTGAGAAGACAACGACATCATCTAGGTAGCACAAACACGTGTGTCACTTGAGACCACGCAAGATCCTGTCCATCCTACGCTCGAAAGCAGCGTGCGCATTACGTACGCCGAATGGCATGACATTTAATTCGTATAATCCGTCCGGGTGTGACGAAGGCGGTTTTCGAGTGGTCAGCCTCTGCCATGGGGACTTGCCAATGTCCAGACCGCAAATTCAAACAGGAAAAGAACTCGACGCCTTGCAAACAGTCAAGAGCACCGTCTACGCGCAGTAGGGCATATACGTCTTTACGGGTAATTTTGTTAAGACGTCTGTAATCTACGCAGAGTCGAATAGAACCACCTTTCTTTTTTACGAGGACGATTGGCGACGCCCATGGGCTCTGGGACGGCTAAACCACGCCACGCCGAAGCACATCGCTCACTTGTTCGTCGATCAAACGGCGTTCAGAAGCTGAGACGCGGTAAGGACGCTGCCGGAGCGGGGCGTGTGAAGCGGTGTCGATGCTGTGCGATATTGTGGTGGTGCGGCCGAGACAATGTTGATGACAGTCGAAGGAGGCGGTCAATTCGCGTAGTAAGCTGATAAGTTGCGCGCGTTGTGTGGTTGTCAGATCACTGGCGATTGCCGGATGGAAGCATTCCAACGGCAGTCGATTGGCCATGTCGAGGGCGGCGAGTGATGTGCAGGAAGAGCATTGAAGAATCCACAGTTTGAACATAACCGCATGAACAAAGAGATTCAACAAGAGGGGACACTCGGCAAAAACTGGCAACAAGAAACACGTCACTCTATAGTATTGATGCCGAACGTTAGCTGCTGCGAGAATCGAAAAAACACCGCATATCCAAGGGGTGAATGATGATGAGTGGGCGAAGCTCCGGAGGGAATCATCGGTAAACCGTTAATCTTCCGTGTAATTCGCCGAGTCTCGCCGCACTAAATCGAACGATTGACTTCCACCAATGACACGCGCCATATGTGACGTCATTCCTATTTTATAACAGCGCCTTTCATCATAATTGCACCATCTCCCGCTTAAGGGGACGCTAGCACAAACGCGTTAGAAACGTGCAGTGCTCTCTAGTAAGGGGGAGAGGCCACAGCGTCTTAGGCAGCCGTTTACACATGACGGAACGTGCACCGCGTTTGCCGACGCCATCACATGACTGCTGAGAGAGTATAACCCCTGTATTCATAAACGCTCCTCGACTTGAACTTGACTTGCCATCGGCTTCAACGCGTTTCGAAAGCGCCGCCCAAGGCGGTGGCAAATGAAGTTCAAGTCGAGGAGCGTTTATGAATACGGGGGTAAGGCGGAGAGGCGACATCGTCTTACACCAGCTTCTTACACGGGCCGTAACGCGCTAGCACAAACGCGTTAGAAACGCGCAGTCTTTCGTTAATGTTGGGTATTTATTGTCATCGTGGTGCGTGTGTTCATGTGCGCTTCGTGGCGTAGTGGTTAGCGCCGCGCGTTCGGAAGCGAGGGGTCCCTGGTTCGATTCCGCGCTACGGACACAACTTTCGGAATTTTTTTTCTCATAAAAGTAGACGTAGCTACCTACTACGACGACTACTACTACTACTACAGATGAGGGACAGACCCACACTCTAAGGAGCTTCGCACTAAAAAAGAAAGTGAAATTAAGCTAACAGACATTGTTTTATTTTTTTAATTATTTGCCGCGAAAACTAAAACGTTTTTCGTATAAATGAACTGAAACTTTGTGACCTATTTTTCTTGCGTTACCTAGCGACAGGTCAATGACGCGCGATGGCAGCAGCGATGGTCTAGCGGTAGAGCATCCGCCTCGTATGCGGGAGGTACCGTGTTCAAATCTCGGTGCCGCCGGGAACCCACCGGTTCTTCAAATGGGTAGAGAGGTCCCCTGGCCTGGTGCTTGGCTGTCGTGCGGGTTCACATCTCGAAAGAGGGCCCAATAGAGATTTCAGGACTTGTCTCTGGGCGCCTCTTGTCCAACCACAGAGGGCCTTGTGGACGAGCATACGACGCGGCTGTGGGAGGCAAGTGCTGCCGCCGGGTACCTACCGGTAAAATAGGTAGAAGCGGGCTCCCGGCCTAGTGCTCGGCCATTTTGGGACCTCAACGCTTGGAAAGGGGTGTTTGACCTCAACCCGAAGGTGCCCCCACCTCCATAGGTGCATGGGGCGCCACATGGGAAATGACCGCCATGGGAGCGGCCCAGACATTTCTTACCATTGTGGAATACCACAATGGTAACAAATGGGGCGGTTGTCCGCTGTGCGCGAAGGATTTGGCTGACGTGGTAGGTGTGGCGCAGACGGTGAGAAGGGAATCGGGGGTGGTCGCGCAACAGCTTGGAGAGGTGGACGTGAGGCGAAGGGCTGCCTTGCAGCTACGTCAGCGTACGTCAGGGGCGCCGCGACGGTAGACGGTTGAATAGCTGCTGGTAGGCACTCGCCGAGTTGCTCCTTGATGACGCTGTGTGACCCCGGTGTCAATGGAGAGTATGGTGGCGCGTTCGTAAAGGGCATGGAAAGCTGCTGAGCAACTTATTCTCATACTAATTCCCTTATTTGGTACATTAGGGGCGACTCGTCAACACCTAGCGTCAGACCTGAGACAGCGGCGAATTCTGAGGGTGGATGTCGTGTGACTACTCGCTGCCTTCGAAGTTCGTCGTAACTCTGACACAGCGCAATGAAGACTAACACTGTGGTCGGGTTTCAGGCGACCAACATTTGGAACGCGTCGTCCTCAATTCCTCCTTGTGGATATGCCTGATCTTGTCGGCTTCTGGCATCGTTGCGTCAACTCTGTTGCACAGATTAACGACGCCTTCTATGTAGCTGGTGAAATTCTCACCTGGCTGCTGGGCGCGTCCGCGCAGGCATTTTCGGCCTGAAGTTTACGGACAGCAGACCGACCAAAGACTTACGTGAAGTTGGTATCGAACGCCGACCATGCCGGGATGTCGGATTCGTAGTGAAAATACCACAAATGTGCAACGTTTCTCAAGTAGAAAATTACGTTGTAGAGCTTTTCCGTATCGTCCCAGTGGTTGTGCGCGCTGACTCTGTCGTACGAGGTGGGCCAGTCCTCCACTCGCTCGCCTCGGTACCGATCACCGGTACCCGCAAAAATCGCAAGATCCCGCTGACGCTGCACACCAGGACAGATGGCAGTTGCTGCCGTGGCAGCAGGTTGTTGGGCTGGATCGTCAAGCATGGTTCGAGAAGGCTGGGCGGGGATCGTCCGGCTTGGGCCGAGATGGTTGAAGGGTTCGGCTTCGAAGTTCCAGTGTTGATGAGTCATACCCAACACCTCCACCAAATGTGGAGGTGTTTATTGACAGGGTACGAAAGGAGTGAGAGGTCGAACTCGGTGCGGTAGTCAAAGCCCTGCGAGCAGGCCGAGCCGGCCCCGTGCGTGAACCGCTGGTGATGCGCCTGACTTACCAGCACTTCGTTACATTTCATACGCTGGAGATGCGCCGGGCTTACCGCCGCTTCTTCTTCGTTACAATGCATTTATGGGAGCCATGTGATTGCGTTGTACCGACGATTGTGAAACAAGTTGCTATGGGCGAGGGAAAGACAGACAGAGGGAAAAGAAAGAGAGAGAAAGAAAGAAACAGAGGCGGGATTTGAACCCGGGTACTCACGGTTCGAACGCGAGCGTCATACTCACTACGCTATACAGCAACGCTCGTAGAGCTAAAAAAATAAATTATGGAATTTTACGTGCCAAAACCACGATCATATGATGAGGCACGCCGTAGTGGGGGACTCCGGAATTTTGGACCACCTGGGGTTCTTTCACGTGCACCTAAATCTAAGTACACGGATGTTTTCGCATTTCACCCCCATCGAAATGCGGCCGGCGTGGCCGGGATTCGATCCCGCGACCTCGTGCGCTTGTAGAGCTGCGCGATTGAGTCAGATTTCACAAGCGTGGAACTGGCTTAAAGCCAATTTTTTACGCTAATAAAAGAAAAATCAACGCGTTAGAAATGTTGTTGAAGAGACGCTACGCGTTAAAAACAAGCCGACTGAAGCCGCGGCTTTGTAGCCGGATTTAAGCCAGCAGTATTAAAAGGCCCCAACAGACAGCGCGAGAGAAGGGCGAATGCGGAAAATTTGAATTTATTTCAGCAAAACCACCATTTCACCCATCATGGGAGGAGTGAGATGGGAGTGGAAGAGCGGGAGGGGGGAGAAGAGAGGGTGTAACATATCAGGGGCGGCAGAAGACTATCGTCTTTCGACGTCATGTGCAGCGAAGCAAGCAGATATGCGGCCAATGTTTATTGCGATAGCAGTTATATGGACATTCCAAGCGCATTTCTGCCGTCAGTGTCGTCGTCGCCATCGCCGTGAGGTTCCATATAAAGTCCAACGGCGATAAAATCGTCGCCGCGTGCCGTATGCTGTATATGCGAGTGAAAGCGCGCGAGGGACGCGCGCTTTCACGGGGAGCGAACGCACGGCGGACAGCAAACGCGACATCATCCGTCGCGCGAAAGGCCGTGGGGGGACGGGAGGGAGGTGTGGCGACGTTTAGCCGCGGCACTAAATGCGTCTCTTGCGACCGGGTGCAAGAGGAACTGGCGACTCAATCTCCCACGCTTAGGTAAGAAAGCGGGAAGGCAGCGCGGGAGGGAGGGCTTCTGCTCTTCGAGCAGCTGGTTACTTGTACTTTGCGCGGCGGCGGGCGGTCGTGCGCTCCGTATCTTGAAAGCAAGGTGCAACACGGCTCCTTCCTTTGTATGCACTATGCTTTCGCCGCTCAGTTTCCGTTGAAGCCATAGACTGCACGAACATTCGCTCGCTGCTAC